>NW_021849297.1:4711190-4800769 GCF_003651465.1 Formica exsecta | reverse complement strand
TACTACAGTGATATCTCGAGATACATCAAATGTATCTCAGGATCGTCGTCACGACTCTCGTTTAAGAATTCCTTAGCCAATTTGAACCTCCTTTTTAAGAGAGAAGTTTTAGTCGACATTATATTATTATTTGTGCCAAGCAGTTACGTATTTGATGCGTATATTCCTGAGACATTCATAGAGAATAAAATATAGAATAATATAAAAAAATATAACAAATAATCTCTCGAATAATAAAAACGTTTGAAATTTTTCTTTCGATCTACATCAGGTTATAATGCAATTATTTACTATTTCGAGCGTACGATATAATCGCGTGCATCAGAAAATATACAACATCATATCGCGAAGAGGATAAATTTTTACCCGTGCTCCGCATGATGAATGAACTTTAATTCATCAGACTTTGCGGGCTCACGGTGAACGATGTTTGCCACATCGTGAAATCCATTCGTGCAGATTCACGTCTCTGCAGCGTGCCGAGGAATACATTCGCGGCATTGAAGTCCACGGGCTATGCCCGTTGTAACTGGCAGTTAAATTAAACTTTGTTTATCAGCGCATATAACGATTTTCCATTTCTTTTTTTTTTTGCCTCGACAAACTTTGCGCTGGATTTTAAACTGTGCGAGTTACAAACCGTCCATTTTCACTTCATCCTAACTTTCGACGGTGCACTATTGATTTTTATCGAAGTTTTTCCTTTTAATTGGATATGCAAATTATTCGTGATGCGCGAATCGTCTTTGAATTCGTACATAAATATTTCGTATTGATATCATTCGCGCAACGTTTTTACGGCAAGAAATACTCTCGACGTCATTTGCACCTCTCCTTTTAAGCAAAGCGTAGCGGAATCGGCACGATGCAAGATTAAAGGTGTCGTGTGCTTGGCAGCTTACCTTGTACGTAGAAAGGTTCGCCACGACGCAGGAGAGGATAGCTTCTCGTCCCACTGGGATCGTCACGTTTGTTATTGGCGCGCTGAAACTCGGTCCCTCTGAAACAGGGTGATGTTAAATGCTAAGTGACCCATTTAACAACATTTCGTTATATCACCCGATCACGCTTCAATGCTATTAAATTGTACGTGTAACGTAAAAAAGGCACAAGATTATCGTGATCGGTAATGTTAAATTTACTGCTTTGTAATGCGACTACCTGTGACTAGCGCGATATCAAAGAACATAATAAATTTTGTACAATTAAACTTAAATTAACACTTTATTAAATTAACTCTCGAATGAAATAGAACATCCATGCTTCTGGCACGACAAAAACGCGACCTCGGATCCTGTAATTCGGCGAAAAAGATTAGTAACGTTAAATTTACCGCTCGGTGACGCGACTAGCGCGATATCAAAGAATGTAATGAATTCCATATGTAATTAAACTTAAATTAATGCTTTATCAAATTAATTGTCAAATGGGACGGAATACGCATGCATCTCTAATATGACAGAAATGCGACATGGAACTCTGCACGGCGAAAGAACTCGACAAAAATCGAAACGGGACATCCCCAAAAATCTCAATACAGTGAATGACGCGGAAATACCGCGCGCGCCCCACTAAGTGAGTCATTTCCGACATTTCGCTGTATCGGCACGTTGTCGAGAATTTACTGACGCGAAACAGTCTCGTTTTGCGCGACACACTATACGCGGCAGACTGAAATGCCGGTACGTGTGCCCCGAAATATGTCTCCGTATCCATCCCGAGATGTTCATGTTTCCTGACAGCGCGCCACTTCTCGCGGGGAAGTTCTGAATATCATTACGCTCTGGCGTTTTCGTTGCCGGGAATATACTCGTCCTGTGACGCGTCGCATCTCTCCGTTGCATCTCTCCATAACGATCTCTCCCTTTCGCGGAAACAGGGATTATTTAAACAAAGCTATTTACACGATGCGTCGCGTGGGTAAGACAAGTCTCATATATAACTTTATATATCTATATAAAAATATTGCTGTCACTCTTTCAACGCGGAGATTGTCATACAAAAATAACTCTCGGTTTAGCCATGCTTGAATTCGTATTAAACCGTGAAGATCTATCAGAACGAATCATAATGAATCGGATTAATCCGCGATGCTTTAATTCCCAGCACAAATATTATCACTATGTACGCGTATAGCATGGAGGTGTCGCGGAAGAAGATTGGAGATATGCGAGGAGAACGAGCTCGAGGAACACGGTGTGCGCCAATAGATAAGCACCGATCCAAATTACACGTCGGAATAGAGCTGTTCCCAAGCTGAGCGGATCATGGATTATTGACTTCATCGCGATTACCGCGGTCGTTGACACAATTGGTAGATAGATACACTTTGACCTTCTATGTTTGGCACGGAGCCGCGAAATCGAACGATTTAAGTCTATTTTAACGACTCGCAGATTATTTTATAACGCGCTAGAGAGAACTTCAAAATTACTTTTCAATTAACATCGTGAATGACACACACATCGTTAATAATATTATAAAGTATTTATAGAAAAAATAATTTGACAAAACTATTTATTCGAGGTACACTTTGCAAATATATGACAATTCATCCACTCTTTTCGCATACTTTTTTCGTACTTCCCGACTTAACATGTAAAAATGAATATAAACAAATATAATATATCTATATTAAAAATAAGAGAGCACAAAAATGATAAAATAAAGAAGTCAAGCTTGCGATAGTTGCATCGATCAAGAGACAGAAACTACGGCAACTTTTCTTTCGTTCAACATGCAATCTCTGCGGATCGAAGCAACTCGATGCACCTGCGATTCATCGTTGTGGACTCAGGGAAATTGAATTCAGCAAGGAAAGCTAACCCGAGTCAGTCGAGCGTTCGTAGACACATGTACCATCAAGAGCAGACAGTGAGAATGAAATTGTTCGGCGGACCCCATATCGTTCCTCCTGAATCACTCGGAACTGTAATTACACATCGGTAAATATTCTGTTAATAGCAGCCAAGCGAGCGAGAATACGGTAATCGGAATACGTATATACGTTTCTGCTATACGTTAGACTTTGCTCGACATTAAGCCGCGCGTGTCTCCGATTGCTCTTCTCACAAAACCTACGTTTGCAATAATAAAATGTTTCATTGTAGCCTGTTAATCATATTATAAGACTCCTCTATATTTGACAAAAATATACATAAAGCGAAGAACACCATCCATAAAATTAATCAAACGGCTTGATCCGATTCTATTCAGCGCAAAGTTGCGATTTAACACGAGGTCGTAACCGCTCTGTCACTTCTGGAAAAAACCGAATGGCGGAAATAGATTCGAAACAGGATTGAGTGATCACGCGGCCTTCGCCGATGATTAATCGGGACGCTCGCGGGAAAATAGAATTATTGTGTCACGACAACAATAAATGATGCACGCACAATCATCGCACTTCGGCCTCTTGTCGTTCGCACCGCGACACTCGTTCGACCGCGCATTGTTTTATTTCCGAACGAGAGGGTGAACGAGGTCCGGCGGTTTGCTCGATCCTACCTCTCGTCGTGACCGCTCGGTTAATGCTTTTCTCCGGCAGATACGGGCCAAAAACGACGCGCCAATTTGTTGAATCGCGCGAGAGAAAAAACGTATCTTTTTTGCCCCGAACTACTTCCGAACGCGCATTATTCCGCGGTCCGTTTCACGAAACGTGTGATTCATTCAAAATCGCTTTAATCCCATCGCCCGCTGCTTTTCACTTAATTGCTTCCTCTACGTTATTCGCAAAAGTTATTACGTTAACTCCCCATGTTAAACAAGGAAAGCTTGACGAAGCGAAATAATCACAGGGATGTAGAAAGAATGAGTTTTCGGACGAGTTGAAACTATTCTGTATCTATAATGTACAGGTGGCAAACTAGTGTTTACAGTGTTCTCTGTCAATGTCAGCTTTAATCGACTCAACCGCGATGTGCGCGCTCACGGATTCGTGATATTTGTCGTGTCGGTAGAGTTAAAAAAAAATCATGTCGTACGAACATCATGATGTGTACGCGATTTAATATACCAAAGAGATAAAATTGCAGCTAAAGAGACGAGCGTTTAAACATTTGTCGGGAGAACGATCGAGAAATTTATTTTCCGTGCGAGACCGGTCCCGTTTCGATAACGATAAAGCCACACGCGCTTGGCTTACGAGATAAAGCGAATGTGAATTTGACGCATCCATATTTGTCCGAGTTTTCGTAGAATCGCTACAAACCGTTGAAATAGCCAGCTTGAAAAATATTTCCTTTTAGAACGGTCAGCATTTGCCGACGCACAGGAACGGAACGATCATTTTTATTTGTGAATAAAAAAAAAAAAAGTAAATAAAAGAAATATAGAATGCGATCCCCGAATAGACCAATGGAGTTTCACTGCCATTTCCAGCACTCTCCTCGGTTTCTCTACCCACAT
Source organism: Formica exsecta (assembly GCF_003651465.1). NCBI lineage: Eukaryota > Metazoa > Arthropoda > Insecta > Hymenoptera > Formicidae > Formica > Formica exsecta. Next base: position 4,796,359 of record NW_021849297.1, on the reverse strand, counting down.
TCGCGTATTATTACTTTTAATTGTTGAATTTGATTAATTGAAATAACATTGTTCGTGGCGCGAGAAAATGCTTAAACTGCGTTGTAAATTAAAATGCAAAACTCACGAGGGAGGAAGAACGCAAAAATACCCTTCTAAATATCTCCCGATTATTACACATTTTAGTGTTTGTTCATGATAACGTAATCATGCACAATAAACATGGGATTGCGCAAATCAACATTCATATAAAAATTGCTAAAATATTTGTATTACTACTCATTATTTAGTTTTATTACACTGTGCAATAAATTAGCATTGGACTTTACGTCATCTAATAATTAAACACATCGTGATACTTTATGACAAAAAGATTTAAATATAAAAGAATGGTCAACGTATGCTTTAATCGATTAATTAAGAGCATTAAATCGCAGCAATAGAGTATTGTTTTATTTTAAATATATCAAATAACAAAAGCGCCTGATTTCTTACCTGAAATTTTGAATAATCTCTATAGAAGCGCGATAATTTGATAGCCTAATGGTAAAAGCAAACTGCGTAAGGAAGATTAACTGCGCTAGCCAGAGGATCACTCCAAACGCTTACGCCGTTATAAACAAACAAAGGAAGACTATGAAAACAAGTGCAATGTGTATGTATGCATCATCCCTCATCCATGCATACCTAAGGATATAAACAAATTTTAATGAACCAACGCGGTAGCGTTTCTCTCGCCTCAAGTATATATAATAATGTAACAACCGAGGAAAATATTACAGCAGCGTATTCTTTGCAGGATAAATAAGTTATCTTGAAAATAATTTGGAAATATGATTGATTATATTTTCTTTTTTGATAAAAGCATTTTCTGAACAGAGAGATAAAATTACTTATCTCATTGTAAAAATATATCTGTAAACACTTTTAGCCCAGAATAATCATCATGTGATTACGATATTAAACTCGTAATTATTTTATAAGATTTGCAATTCGTGTGAATTTATAATAACAGATTGAATTACTTTTAATATACGTCAACATGTTTTTAAGTGTGATTTGATATGTCAGTGCAACTTATAGTATACGATAACGTTAATGTTATTTAATTTTCTTTTCGCTGTTTCCTTTCGAGCAATATATTAATTCGATAAATGTATATCTTTAATATTAAAATATAGAATAAATTTATCGTAAAAATTATATTAATATAAATAAAAATTAATAATAAAAATAAAATGTATTACAATAGTGTCTTGCAATATCGTAGCGGATAAGTTTGATGAAAGTCTTGTCATTATGGCGATAGCTTTGATCGTATGTTGCTAATCAAGAGATTCATTTTGAAGGATCATATTAATTATCGTAATAAAGGACCGGGATCAAGAAATAGAGATAACAGGCGTAACTCTAGAGGTAATGAAATGTACACACTACATATTATCAACCAAGCATACAAACTGACAACAATTTGCGATTAAAATATAAATTGCATATAACTTGAAGCTACAATTATTCCCGCTAATTTTGCAATTATTGCACATAATTTCGAATAAATATTTAAGGCAGAAGTTAAATGTTATTCTTTGATGGAATAACGGAAGCTTTTATCTGCCATTTTTAGACACTTTTAATTATGTCAGCTCGCCTGCGTATCTCAATGGCTATTATAACCGTAATAAAAATATGACGCACGCTCACTCCGAAATTGTTGCGTACAAAAAAGTTTGTTTTAATTAATTTGCCTTGGATGCCGCATAAAAATATTGCGCACAACGCCTTTTGTAGCTGTTCTCTGGGACACAACTGATGTGAAATATGGGGCCGGCATGTACCCAACTTACGTTTCATAAAAATATCACCCGTCGTGCTTTGTATCTGATCTCCACTTTTAAGAGTATCATAAAATTCAACTTCAGTGAGGCAATTATTCAAAGAACTTTTTTTACTATGAGCACTTAATATTTTCTAATAAATGGAGTCGCACTTTTTGTTATATATATACTATTAAGATTGTAATATGGAGATAAAGAAAAAGAGAGAGAGAGAGAGAGAGAGAATCAAACAGGAGTAATAAAATTTACAAAAAGAAACTAGTTAACTCCTATATCATATATTATCATTTTTAAAATATATCTATTAATATATGCATCGCTTTTTAAATAAAACAATATAATACAAACATGCATACACATGTGTCAAATCTTTTTCAGTATATCTTTCAATAAATTCAAAATCTCAGAAATTTTAGTTTTACGAAACTCGTTACGTTAATCTAATTAAGCCGCCTTAAAATTTTTACAGCCCCGGTATAATTTCATATTGATAAGTTACATTTAATTCCTTAGTAGCCCTCTTTTTACAACGTTTTAAGAATACTTAACTCTTTTTTTCCGAACAGCTAATCTGTTCTGCCATGTGGATTTTAAAAAAAGGTCGAGTTTGCTTTAAAAATAATCTTTAATATAATCAGAAGTGTTTCTTTATAAGTCGACTTGCTACTAATGAGCCACTTGAGGGAGAGAATTTCTGAATTGTAGAGAAAGAACAGAAATGGATATGAGAACTTTCAGAGTAAGAGCGTCACTATAGATATACTCCGCCGGTCGGATCGGAATAAAGCTTAATTAGATGAATAAATCAAATCAAATTTATATGCTCAAATGCACATTAATTAAAATGCTATTACATATGAATGATAATCGATCAAGTATTTAATATCATTATTTTAGAATTATTTAAGAATAATGCGTTGCATTACTATGCAGAAAGAAAGAAAATAAGAAAAGTTGATATATTAACGTAAATCACAAGAATTTAATATTTCCATCTCAATTTCTGCCACACAAATTAGATACGATTAAACGTATAAAAACTGTAAATTTTGAAATATATTTAATTTCGTATAATGTTATAAAATTGTTCATACCATAAAATTCGATTTTGTGTATACCATTGAAACGTATTCGTGTATGTCATTGATTATCTTCAATCATGCGAGTATAATCTGACTACAAAGGAGTCAAATTTCGCAACGCTTCCTACTAGTTACATGCATATTGAGCATGCTACGCTTTGCATATCTTGATTTGACAGGTATCCGGATTAATCGACACCTGGCCAGAGGATGTCCACAGTTATCCGACAACTATCAATCCACCAAACACATAGTACGCTATACTACTGACTATCCGTAAACGTCCGTATCGTGGCTAACGATGGCAGAATTTAATGTTCTCTCGAGTTTAAAATACATAAGCGAAAGAGAGAGAGAGAGAGAGAGAGAGAAAAGAGAGTTCCATAATATTATATAAAATATTTATAAAATGTACAATATTGTATTGTTCTTTAAAGTTTAAGGAATGTATATTTGTTCAGAACATTTACAGTCAGGTAGATAGCAATATTCCTTATAAAACGGCGAATACATCATATCACAAAAAATCAATTCACATATGAGAACATTGGGAAAATGCAATATTCAGCGAGAAGAGCTTCTTTCTGTTACGTCTACAGTTTATAATACACACCTCGCGCAGATTATATAACTCTAATATTCCGTTATTCTCATTCACCTCAGAAATACGCGCATCACGTGGTTTCCTAAGTACTATAGGTGGTTCATAATATTCGACTCTGTGCCATTTCAGAACTTGCCGAATGTAGAATACGTGCAGGCTAATGACACTCCCTCGTGTGTACCAGTCGAAGTGGGTTATTCAAAGTGGCTCGTTAAACTGTTCTATTCCGTTTTAAGTAGAATCACGGCTCTTTGAGTGTCACCGGTAAATACCGCATAAACCATTTCTGCTAATATGTTTTGGGATGAAACGTGTTGTGGGAGCCATTCACTCGCTCTGCATGTTCACTTAATTAATTAGCTTTTACGCTCCATTGTGTGTATCACATTATGCGGAAATCTCGGTTAGCTTTGTACTGTTGTGTGCCACATATATCAGCCTGAATATATTTTGCATTTACATTACTCATCAACCACAACTTATGATTGTTTAGATAGAATTCCGTTAATTCTGACGTATAAAAATATGTTGCTATTACAGCAAAACTCGTTTCATAAACAATCCCGCTGAATGTGCACCAAACTTTTAATTTACAATAATTAACTAATATATTTACAGATCGTACTATTAATATACGTTGTATTGATTTCCCAACGCACTAACGAGCGAAGAGTGATTGGATTTAAATAAAACATTCTCCATGGTATACATGTGCATTGTATATACCAATTGAATTGATCATTTATTTCAACGTATTTATTTCAAAGTATTTATTTTAATTAACAGTGTGTATGTATGTGTATATTGTCAGTTAAAACAGGTACCTTGAAACGAATATTAGATTTAATTTTAATTCAATAGTATTTGTTTTCTCTCTATAAGTTGTAATTTTTTGAGCATCTATATTGATGCCCTTTGAATGGTTAGCGGAAACTTGAACTATTTAATGAAAAATTTTGTTACGTCGCAATATCATGCGATCCCTCAACGGCAACGAGCATGTTTTATATCCGGAGACGCCTCTTTAAATTATTGAGCGGGTCTTAATGACGTTAAACGCCACCCGTAAAAATTCCGAGGAAGAAAATTCGTTTGACTACCTAATGCAATCCGTTGCTGATCCTATTGAAGATTTGAATACGCACCGACAATTTCCGTACCGAATGTGCCGTAGATTACCTTAAAAAAAGGATTTCGTATAGCTTTTTCCATTTCAAGAGAAAAAAATGTTTGATAGATTAAATCGGAGAACAATTTAAAGATTTAATATTTGTCGAAACTGCAGTTCATTCTATTGCAATATCAAATAAATACGAATAAATATCTTCCAACATTTTATGAATTCAATCGCTTCTAATGTCATATACATGTTTCGAAAGAAATGTTCTTATCTTCAACTTCTGATATTAATGTTCTTATCTTCAAATTTCAATATTAAAAGCGAATAGAATACGAATGTTTACCAAAATACTTAAGAAATATAATTGATTGTGTGATAAAAGAAACATATTATAAATAATCTCGATCTAAGAAAATATTTAAAAATATTTTTTTAGTTAACAATAAACAATTTATTCGCACGCGGCCGCAAATGCCTGGATATTAACATGCGTGTAAATTAGAACAGCATGTTGTACCGATAGCGGCCGCTATCGCACAACAATCCCCTAATTTGGTAATTGATTTATCATACATTATCTGTGATTTAAAACTAACAAATTCGTGGATTACCGGCGTTAATTAAAGCAAACATAGTAGGCACAGCGCTTTTATAGTTTACCCGAATATTTACTGTTAACGCCGATCGAATTCCCTTTAATCGAATTCGTTGTAATCATGCAAGCGTCGATCAAATATCGAAAAAGTATTAATCACACGCGCACACTGATAAAACATGTATATAATTTCTACAAAATTATTTAAGAATTACATACATTACAAATCTAACATATTAACATATGCGGTATACAAACGTTTTTTATTTCTATATAAATTAATATTATTTATGATTATAACTGCGTAAATAATAATAATCCAAACAAAATATACATTGCAAATTCCTCGTGGTTACAATATGTGTCGTCAACATGACTGAAATTTTCATTTTGCAGTAAATATTGCGACAGATTTACGATTATATTAATTTACGTCACAAATTTATGTTACAAATAGCGATAAAGTATGTATTTAAAAAATATATTAAAAATGAAATAATCTATATAAATTTTCGGAATAAGAGAAACAAGATTTTACATTTTTCAATATGTTTCACCGGCAAAAAGAAAACTCCATGCGTACAGTCACGCACGTCGATTTTTTATACAGCCAAAAGATATTTGTCTTGTAAAAATTTATTTTGGTAAATATAATATTATTTACATCCAAGTAAATTATATATCCAAGTTTTCATCGATATATTCATTACTTTTAAAGAATCAGAAGAAAAATTTACTCCATTAGCAAGAAACGAACAATCATTCTAATAAAACGTTCTTGGACTTACCGGCCCCATGTAGAATTATGACAGGAATAACAATCACAATAGTTCATTTACATATCAAGTCAAATTGGAAATTTCGTTTGCCCATGCTTTAATTTAATTTCCGAGGAAAACGACCCTCTTACAATAGCGAAATTAATCCTTACTTATCTCGATAATCATCGAGGTAAATTTTAAGACGTCATACTTTGTCACTTTAAGCTATTATTGTAGATTGACAAAAGGTAAAACTAAATTGAAAATATTAAATAATAATCATCTTCGGGCACATTTTACTTTGGGTTTAATGCGATAATAAGCACTCGCGATCTCCTAAGATGTGATAAATATGATATTTTCAAATTTGATATTTTTCTGTCAAATTAATTTTCATTATTGAAATTTTTAAGATACTTTTTTGTACAGCCTCAAATATAAATTCATTATTAATAATATTTTTCATTTATTAATCTAAATATAAATCATTAATAATAATTTTTATTTATCACATTAAATTTACAATAATCGATAAAAGTACACATATTTCTAAGCTTATACAATTTTATAAGAGGACTCAAGCGTTCAATAAAACTTATTGTGTGTGTGTATATTACTAATGTATTACAGATTATTCCAAATTAATGGCATGCACATATCTTTTACTTGAAACAATACAATGGCTTATTGTCTGAAAATAAAACATTTATACGATGACGCATCGAGAGATATTAACTCTATTTCTAAATAAAGTCGTTATTGGTGAAAGTTCTCAGTTTTTGCCGTTGTTCAGCACGAATAAACACGCAGAAAGCATTACACTTAGTCGTGCCCGCTCATCTGCTATATCTTTCTACCATCATAAAGTCCACCGGATAAACTTTGAATAAAATTTATCTTGCCAATCCGATCTCGTATTACACTAAGCGAACTGAAACTTTAATTTATTATAACCATTTTCTTCTGGCAAAACATTCTCGTTAATATTTCTCATTAATGATCCTTTAATTGAGTCTGACCTAAATATGCATTCTATGATATTTATTATATTTTCATCTGCAAATGAAACCGATATCCTTTTCGCATAATTTATCAGGTTAATATTCTTAGATCATTTTAAAGTATCGGCAATACATGTAACGCTACTTCCGCTCAGCAGTTTGTCATATTTTGTCAATATATGCATCCATGTTGTACACATGTGGCAATATCAGACTGTATCAATTTTGGTCAGCTTATCTCTTGTTAGTGTACAGTATGTAGTGTAATACGTAAATATAATATAATGATATCCCGTGAAGCATAGCTTTACGTTGAAACGTTTGTAAATGACGCTAGCCAGATAATTTTGCTATCCTGCTTTCGATGTAAATATAGAATGTAATCCGCCCCTTGCAAAATGAATTGAATAGATAATCCATTCATTCGATACGTGAACCCGTATACAGGATAGCATAGAGCGTGATGGATTTACGCGATCCTATAACAAACGTGCTAATCCGACTAATCGATGATCCGTCGTTTTCCGCTTTTGGAATAACAGACATTTTCTGCGTATCGAATAAATCCGTATTCAGCTGGAAGCACGTAATGCAAGCCGACCGCGTGATATTAAAAATTATGTGAAATATCTGATAAAGCTACGTGAGGTGGCATTAATCGTGAATTATTTTGCAAATACGCAGACATGGATGTAATTAGGCATGCTATTTTCCATTAGCTCTCGGTGGCCTCCGCTGATTCCGTATTTTAATTATTTCTCGAGTGGCATTATATGCTTTACCAAATTCGCACATCACAAATTACACAATATGCCTTCCACATGTAATAATTAAAGTAATTCATATGTATATAATTTCCTAACATTATTTATTTTATTGTAGCAGAATAACATTTTAATAATTTTCATGAAAATTATGTAATATCTGTGTAATACTCTAATTTAATCTAATATTGTTACATTTTGCACCCCAAAAAAATGCAATGATAAAATACTAACAGACTGATATATAGATGTATTTTTAATTAATTGGTGTAGTATATAAATATAACAATGTCTCTTTCTGCATTATTATATTTATATATGCCATTAAAATTAATTGTTAATTATTTTGAATAAGTCTATCATATGTTTTATTGTAAGCCATATTTAATTATTCTTGCATATAAGAAAATGTCTTATAGAAACATTTATAGTACCACTTAAATCATATAATACAAAGCTGAATCGTTGCTACTATATTGCGGATTCTATTAATTTTTGGGAGAAACGTTACAGACGGTTAAAGCATCGGAAATGCAACTGTAGAAGTCAAAGCTTGAGAATTAAATCCACATCAAAAGTACCAATACAAGCTTACATAAGCTTAACATGCTATTATTTATTTTACGTATACTTGAAATTACAAGCTTAAGTATACGTAAAATCTCTTTTGGCATTTGCTAAACGAGAGAGAGAGGATAGTATATAAACACAGTGGAAAATTAGATTAAATTTACATCATATATAATTGAAAATAGTATAACGTTTTCAGAGGATTTAAGTGATTATTCAAACAATTCCTACAAACAAAATTTTTAAATATTCATTTAAAACTTTTAAATTTTTAAATTTAAAAAATTTTAAACTAATATTTTTTTCCATTTCTTGAAATTAATAAATTGTATATCTTGGAGATAAATGTATATATTTTACTTTCATTTAAATTTAACATTTATATAAAATAATAAAAAATATCTATATTTAAAAAAATATATTTTTAAATAAATGGAACTAGAGCGATTTCATCTTCGAATCGAACGCGCGAGAAAGAATGCATTTATCTATCAATAGATTACTTCGCAGTAACAAGATTGAGGAATTCTTTATCAAAGGAATGCAATTTTTCCATCCTTACGTCTCACTGAATTCACTTTCTAACCGAGTAAAAGAATCTTGATGTTCAATCAAGCGAATTCCCAGTCAAAGCACTGCATTAAATACTCTGTGCATTATATTCTTGTTTCAATTTTTTCTGTCGTCGAAATAAAAAAAAGTAGCAAAGTGTAATTATAAGTTATAATTTACAGAAATTGGCGCTTTTTAATCTAAAAACTTTTACCTACACATCAAAGAAGAATATAGATCTACTTCGATAAGAAATTGCAATCTGTTAGTCAGTGTGTTTTATTGTTTTCCCTCTTCTCTTATATACTCTTTTATAGAAAATCTATGTAAAGGAATATAACACTCTCTACAGAGAAATGGGGAAACGATCGACGTAAAATGATCGAAGCAGCACTGAATTTAACCATCGATTCGTCGAGAAGCCAAAAAGTTACGTGGCGTATCGATGTACGCTTTTGCAGACGCAGTTTTCTTCTTTATTCGAGTAAGAAAGTGGTATTCATTGAGTATGTGTCGCTCGAGCGACGACGCGTCTTTCAACGGCCACTTTTCTTCTCGGGCGCAGCCGAGAGATGGAAAGTACACAGTCTGCAGATCGATGAACCGGCCTCAGGCATGAGATGATCTATCTTTTTCGCGGCACTAAATTGCGTATGCGCAGTTTCATGCGGACCTGAGTATTTACTAGAGAATCCCTGAGGCACACGCGATTCCTTTTGCACTTACGTTAGATGCATTCAGAAAATACACGTCTAAAAAGTTCAACAAATGTTCACTCGTAATTTTTCTTTCGGATTTTGTTTGATCCCCGTTATACTAAATTTATAAATATTTTTCGTTTTTTTTTCCCTTAATATCAGTTAATATCAGTCTTGAAAAAAACTCGCTCTGCTATTTCACGTCACGTAAATTTTTTAATTAAATTTTCCAACAAAATAACACCATCTGACGTGCAGAGTTATTTTAGTCTTATCATATTTTATCATATTTTATCATACGACTAAGTTAAATGGGAAAATAGTCGAAACCGTCATGAAAGTAAACCGTCTGAATTCTGGGCCGGGTCCGACTATACTACCGAGAACCACCACAGAGAAATCAACATGCTTCCCACCAACGGCCATTCCCGTATCCTGCCCTAGCTGATCTTGCTTCAGATCGCGTTCTATATCCTCGAGATCGTCCTAAGAATGTTATTACCGGTCGTAATCCACAACGCGCGGAATATCAGACTGGGCCAACAGCCCACTAAAGCCTCCTTTAACCATCGTCCTCAGGAGACCACTGTTACTCTTTTCCGGTCTCTATCCACTATCCAGTATCTAGAAAGCAAGCACCGACGCATCGAGGCCACGCTGCAATTATATAAGAGAGGATTTCCTTATTTCTATTGGAATAATTTTTCCAAGTGATTAATAATTTTATAATCCGATGATTTTTTTTCTACAAAATTGTTTTATCTATTTTTACGTATTTATTTAATGTTTCCGAATATGTATTTGAGCATCGATTGAATATTCACAGAGGCAAAGACGGATGTGCAAGACGAAACGACATGGATTGTGAAACGGCGCGATGTAGGTACGACCCTCGCGAGTGCCTTTACACTGGCGAGCGATAAATCTGCTTTTAGATTCCTGTCGAAACGCCAGACAAATTGTCGTATGTCACTGCCTTACAGTAGCAAGCCACTTTTCCTTGCGTAACGCCCCTCTATTCTTGATGCTTCACCCTGTAAATCTTGCGCCAGGCAAAACGAAGAGCTCGGATTTATACCAGGTAATGACAGAATTATATGCGGATCGGATTTTCAAAGGCATCACTAACCTGCCTCTGACAAGAATTAATTAGAAATTATATTAATAAAAGAGAGTTAATAAAAGAAATTTTTTTCGCGGAAATATGTATGTGTATAAGAGATAGTCCGGTATTTTATAAAGAGTTTTTAAATATTATTATCTTATTAATAATTTTTGTAATGGCAAGTTATAATATATTAACAATGACAGCTTTTTTAAACTGTAGTGGAAGAGTCGATTTCTTTGCACAAATCTGATTGATCATTATAATTTCTTACAAATTTGTAATTGTTTGAATAAAATGTCTTAATATTTTGTCTTTAATTTTGTAAATTAGATTTGAAATGCAAAAATTATTGTTTTTTAAAAAAGCGTAATCTCTGAGATTTTTAAACAATTATATAAAATTGTAAATAGGTGATTTAAAATTAGTTGATTTTTATATATATGTATAAATATGCAATAAGAGATATAATTTTTTTTTTTTTAATAAACGGAATATTGTACAGACCGTTGCTTTAAGCGCAACGAATTACTTGATGCACTTTTCAATCTTCGGAAGTGCAGCTCGATCCGGTCTATCTTCTTGATACAACCAAAGAGATAGAACAGAAGAAGGCTCAAACGACTAAAGAAAAATCTATATTTTGTACCTGAAGACTCGTGATGGTACTGTGTCTTTCTTCTAAATAATGTGAAGTATAATAAAAATGGTTTCATGTCGAGAATGGACTGTTCAGCTTTAAAGGCAGAAGAAAATTAATAGAAATATCTGATTATATGTCTTCAACAAATGAGAGAGAAGATTAATTCTAAAAATGGTACCATAAAATGATGATATAAAGAAAACTATATTAAGTATATTTATATAAAATATATAAAAACACCATATATATTCATTAAAAATATAAAAATTATTATCTCTCGATTATTCTGTGATTTATAAATTATTCTCTCTCTTTTCATAACTCTTTCTCTCTCTCTAAAATGTTCAAACATTTTTAATGTTTGATGAAAATATTAAAACAAATGTCAATAACATTTCAAATTCAAATAGAAGGCACTTCAAATAGACAAAAAGTAGATACTTTACAGAATGGTAAAGTCCATAAAGAAAATTCAGGATTTCAAGAAAAATTCATTCACGTGGAACATCAAAGTCTAGGACATAAAGTAGAAATCGACAGCGAAAAATGCATCGCCGTAAAATATCGGAATCGGCAACTCAGTCGGCCCTTTGAGTATCAAAATAGACTACGCGATATATACATACATATATATATATATATCAATAGGTCGGTATCCTGATGAGCATCGCCCGCGAAAAAATTCTTAAATGTAATAAATGTAATCGATACACGATCAGTTAGTTTCGACATAATTGCACCTTTTTTTCGCGGAGTTTATTAGAATGTATCATACACACACAAGCGAGTACTTTTTCTTTAACATTGTACATTACACGCAAGAATCTGCCGTTACTTCGCGATTCAATGGAAGAAGGAAACGGAACCGTTTGCACGTTCCAATATTTCTCCGTGCGATCTCGACGTGTCGAAGGCAACGGTAACGTATCGACTTGACGAACATATTGCACGTGCGTTGCGAGTAGCGCGGTGTCGACATAGCGGATACACATCGGACGGACAGGAGTTGCGGGGAGGAGAAAGGGCGCGAGAAGCAACGCCATCAAACAGGTGTCATAAAGCGAGAACGTGTGTTCGAACCGAAGAAGGTGGCTCAGGTCAAAGCCGAAACGTGACGTGGCCTTACGTTTCGCACTGCAGAAACCAGGGTCCTTCAGCTTCCTAGTCGCAGTGCGCAGTTCGCCGATGCAGCAGCGTTACCGCGGGCGATATTGCAGCCGGAGATCTTATCCGGCTGATCAGTTCTGGCGCGAGGTAGGAATCGCGCGATACCTTGATCTATGATGTATCGATATCGACTTGATAAAAATCTCATTTCTGTCCGATCGTTCACTTCGCGGAGAACGATGTTAAAAAATATTACATCAGCGCTGTTTCCCCCGCCCGTCGAGGTATGCGATAAATATTCTAATATGAGATTTATATAAGGTATTTTAATCTTTGAATGGACCACATATTATTTTCATTGCCGAATTAGAAGTAGAAGAGAGCGAGGGGAAAAGAGAGAACCCATTATTATTTCCATATCATATCTGTATAAATTATTATACAAATTTCTTGCAAATTATAACCACAATAAAACGATATCACAGAAGTCACAAAATATAATATATAAAAAATGATTGTAGTATAAATATAAAGTTTAATAAAAAAAATCTCTGTATTCTCACAAATAGCCTGCGTGTTTCAAGTAGTCAGACATCTGACGCCTTATATTGCGATATTGCAAATTCGAGCTCTTATCCAGCCGATCTGTACCATTGTAAAATGCAAATCACGATAGAAATTTCTTATCTTGCAACTCCGCCCGTTGATGTAGTTAGGTAACACAGAGATTTCGAGCCAGTTTAATTTATCGTTTTTCGATAGTTAGCTATTTTCAATCTTCGCAACTTCGTTTCATCATCATCTTTTAAAGATCCATTTAATGAAAAATAGCTGTTGGCTACTTTGAAATTGAAATACATCTCAATTATCTGCTTAAGTAAAAGCAACAATTTTCAATCTTAACGATATATATAATGTGGATTTAAAAGAAGGATAGTATCTCATAATCTTCAAATAATTTACTCTCTACGGGGATACTAATAACAAAAAATTTATGTAATTACACGATCGAACAATTTGTACAACAAATATGAAATAAAAAAGAGCAATTTATAACATATCAAGACAATTATATATTTGATTTTATATATATCATGCATAAAATTAAATATATAATTACCGCATACCCGTCTACAGCGCGCAATATATTACGGTTATTTAAATACAAAATTAAATGATATTTTTCTCTTATTCCGAATATGGAGAATATAATGGCTGATAATGTTATATTCCTTCACGAGATATGTAGACACAGAGAAATTTGCTCTAGTTAAGTGCATAATCGGTGAAATGGATCAGATGCCATTGATAATAGCCGTAACATTCATCAAACGGCCGTATCAATTAACCTCTGTTTGATTACATATCCGATTATCTTGCAATACGATTGAAAGAGCGATAGTATCTAATCTATATCATAGATCTATATCTGTGACACGTATGTATGAATATGCACAATCTATGAGCAGTGTATGTGCATCTACATAATTATTCTTTCACTTAATTAAAGTTTTAAATCTGTTTTTCATTACATTATTGTTGGAGAATACTTTTTTATACATATGATATATCACAAATAGTATATTAAATACATTTAGAAAAATCAAATAAATATTGAAAATATTATAATTATATTCTTAGTAATAAATTATATTAATTAGCGTCTAATTAAGTAATAATAATAAAGCCACGAAAATCAAGTTCTCCATTAATCCGATTTTCAATAACCGAACAAGTCAACTAATACAAGAGGATTAATTAGTCCTGTTCAGTTATATCACTGCATCCGTTTGTCGAATACTTAGAACTATGAATATCTCACAGTTGAATGCATAAGGTCCAATAAAGAACTTTATTATACTGTATAACGGCTCAAATTTTAATAAAAAATAAATTTCTTTAATTTAATTTTAGTATTAATTTAATTTTAATATCGTGAATTACGAAAATGATTCAAAATGTAATATCAAATTTTCAAAACCCGTGACTTTATTCATATCTCTTAGCCGATGAAACTCGTTAACGGAATATCATCGATACATCAATAACGATTCAAAAGACTGGTCAAACGAGTACCACAGCCGTGCGAGTTAACCGTCAGCCAATTACTTTGCAAAGATTTCTCGTCGTCCGAGCGATTCACAGCATACAGGTGCGCATCGAAGTCGCACCGATGCACAAAGTGCACGAAGAGCGACACGACAGCAACGTCAAAGACGGGGGGAATGCGAGGAGACTGAGAAATTCTACCGCGAAATGATTCGCGGTAATCTTCGAACTCCAGAAGTCTGAAACTAACATTAAGCCCGATATTACGGATGATATTACATCCGCGAAATTAGAGGAGGCTCCCGATCGGCAGCCACGTCGCACGTCAGGATCTCATAGGGTAGCCAGGTGCACGTGAACGCGCGGAAAGTCTCGTTTTGGGTATGTATACCTTGCAAACGAGCACGCGCAAGTGTGTAACTTGCGCAAGGAAATGTATATAGGGGAGAGGAAGCACAGCACCAGTTCGGTTGATATCAAAGTTTGAACTCTTCGGCAGGGATTCCACGAGCGACTCCAGAATCTCTTCCGCGACGACGACGTTTCATTCAGATTCATTTACATTGACACTGTCCCTTTCGCGTGGCATCGCAAATACAGAGATCGCGCGAATTCGCTGAGACGAGACCCGCGATAGAATATCTCCAGTTTGTAATACTTGAATGAAAATTTTACGAGACGTACATATTGAAAATCGCAAAACCGCACGATATATTTTTACAGATGCAAATAATGCGCAAACTGAGGATGTCGCTGAGGGACTTTGCCCGGAGAGGAATCTTGTGAGCAGCAATTCTCCTGGTCACGAATCACAGCCTCGACACGGCTCGTCGATACTATTACAGAAACGCTCTCGACATTAAACACGGTTGAACGCGTTCTACCCCTCGTCTTTGGAGTCAGCGAAGCTCGCTGCTGGGGCTGTCTCCATGCCCGAATAGCTCAGTACTCGAGAAGACGGATCAGACGACGTCGTATGTACCTTCGCCTTCGATATTACGCCCGTAGGTAGGTAGGTAGGTTGGAGCTACGAGCCGGGAGCGCGACACCAAACCGGAAGGAATGAGAGACGTACGCGCAAGTATCCGGACTTTGCTTGGGCTGCCATCGACCGATCGCAGAATCAATCCATCGTTATTTGCCGGAAGGATTCGCGAAAGCTGCGAAATATTGACTCGAGTCGGGAGTCTTCCGGCAAAGTTCCTTCAACAAATATTCAATGCGTCTTCGCGACTTCGCGATTATTTAAATTTCTTCTATATTTATTGTGGCTGCATTTGCGGTTATTGGAATCGTCTTCTATCTGTACAAAATTTTGCAGTATCGATTCTTAACATTTGAATTCTCATGATAAAAAATTATATTTTACGTATTTGTGGAAAAATTTGATATTGTATAAATATAAAAATATATATGTTCTAAGACATATATACAGATAAACATGTGCATCGAGTACGAGGACGGCTACTTTTCTCGCGTTTTGATTTCCTCGCCTGGGAATCGCTTTCGTCAACAAATCGTACGACAGAAATTACGAGCGCTTAGCCAGCGCGATACCAATCATAACTCGAAAGTCGTAAAAAGAACTTCCCTCCGTCCTCGTTAACCGCAACGTTCCCACCGGCGTGAGATATTAGTAACAAAATGTCGGTCGGCTCCTTCCCAGATGTCTTATTAAAGGAAACGAATGTACCAATGTCCGGGGAATCTCGCGAAATCCGCTGAAAGAGCCGGTTCAGTGGTCCCGCGGGTATGAATCATTTCCGGCCAAATACTGAGGTCAGACCAGGACATAGCTCTTCTCAATTTCTCTCTCTCTCTCTCTTTCTCTCTCGCCTCCATCTATACATCTAGTCTTTATCTTCCACCCACGCTTCTCTGTTCGGGTTATCATAGCACTATGAGAATGGTTTTCGCGCCCAAGTTTTAACGAGGAAAACACCAATCTGCTACGGCGAATATATGGATCGTTATATAATATGTATCCCCTCGACCGTATCCACGCCGTAGAATCTGGCCGCGCGTTTTAGCAAGTCGTAAAGTATACTGGTAGCGGACGAAAGATTTTGCCGGTCAACTCCCGCAAATTCTGCCATTTCGAGGAAATTGTACGCCGATAATTTTTACGGTGCGTTCCGGTTGGCAGATGATCACAAAAATTAATTTGCCGGGACGTGCTCGAGAATATAAGATAAACGTTTGCGCGGAGTAATTTTCTTCAACTATATGTTCTTCTTGATACAAGGCATACTATATTTCATACTCAACGTGATATTATATAGTATTGCCTATTCATGCTTTCCTGATTTATCGCGGCGAGATCAAAAACTTTTTAGAAACTTCTTGGGAGCTACATTTATAATATAAGTAATCAAGCAAAGTTAACTTATTAATCTGGCAAAGAAAGTTAAGATGCTAATTAGATTTTTTTAGATTTCCTTTACCTTTTTGATATTTTATATTTTTTCATCTTTTAAAGAATAAAATAATTTGCAACTTGAATATTATTTGTGTAAAAGATATTTTTTTTGTTTTTAATATCATGCAATAAAAACACGTTTGAGAGATCAAACAATTAAATATATAGCAGCAATTCTAAATGAGAAATGGCTGTACAAAAATATCAAAACTTATACATTTCGAATGAAATATAGAGCAAAGATGAATAAAATATGCGCTTATAGCACCGTTTTTTTATTTTTATTTTTTTATTAAAGTACGCGATCTTTAATGTAAAATTATGTACAAGCATTTTTTAATTACTTTTTCCAATATCTTTCATTATTTATCTTTAAAGAGGATACCTTAAAAAATTTTTCAAGACAAAGACTTATGTCACTTTTTTCCCAATGTAACAAGTTTGCATACTAATACATGCTCAGTTTCATATCATAGTTCATTATGTCAAAACGACAAAAGCAACTGCTCGTATCATCTACGATACACAAATCGATCCGGTCGAACGTGGGATCGACGTCCATCGAAACGATACGTTTGACGCAAAGCTGTTAAGTAGGAACGAAGGACGAGACCCTCAGGGCTTTGCAAACCCTCGCTTTCGTCATACCGCCTCGTCGCGCGTCCTGCTCCATCATCTGGAGAACTAAATCGCTTCTGGGAGAGGCAGTAAATGATTGAACAAAGAGGCGAGAGCGCCAGGCCGTGTAAAAATAACGATCCAACATATAAAGTGACCAGCAGGAGATGCCGGGTAATACCGTCTTACACCCGTTCTTTCCCTCTCTCCGCATCTACGGACCAAAGTCGTAGCCGACCTTCGTAAATCTTCGCGAAAACGGAGAAATACGCCGGTTTGGGGCAATTTGTTTTTATAGGGAATCGTGAGAGGAAGAGTGGAACGCCACTCGGGGCATTACCTTCGGGTATCTATGCGGAGATGTTGAAATTCCCGCTGGCGCCAGATAGAGGCTGAATCTTTCGCCAGGGGGTAAGAGGTCAGTCCCGTGTGGCATCTAACGAGCATAATCTCGGAACGCGAAGAATTCTAAGGGGAGATTGTTCCAAATTATTTCATATTCTTTACTCCAAACCAATTTTTCTAACATAATCGTAAATACGCATGATAGACATAGACCGTCGTTTACGGGCGAAACGGAAATGTCGGGATAGGAATGATTTTACGAGTTAAAGAATTAAGCTAGCGATTTCAAATCGTTTGGAATGGTCTCGTGAAATATCTTTCCTTCTAAAGGCCTCACATAACAATAACCACAGGTGTCAAAAATTGGAGAGGAACAGTACATGTTCAGCAACGGTAGGGATTTGACTTTGTACTCGAGAACGATGGTCGAGGCGCGATAAATATGAACGTTAAATGCCAATAAAGTAAAAGCCATATAAAGTTGTAATAAAAACAAACTGGAGTGAGCTTATAGCAAAGTTTTAGTAAAAGAGCTTTCATAACCATGGCCTCTTTTTAATGAATAATTATTTAAAATTACCTACATTAATTTCTCTCGTACAATAATATTCAACATATTTTAAATGAAAATATTGTGAAATAAAAACATCATATATTATACATGTTATTTTAGCAGTTATAATAATTATTTTAGATCTCATTATTAAAAAATTAATAAAAGTCATGGTAAAAATCACGGTTGCTGTAAACTTCATAATTATTCATAAATAATAAAAATTTCGAAATATTTAATAACTAAAAATATTTCATTATAAAAATATTTAAATTTTTTGTGATCATATCAAAATTGAAAAAATTAAAAGAATAGAAATGTCAAAATTACAACGGATAAATTAAATATATCGTTATACGAGCAAGAGATTGATTCGACAAAAATGTCTACTTCGTCAAGATGTATGTCTACGGCTTAATTCCCAAGCACGCAGAAAACGGGAATATTATAAAGCTAAGTTGCATTACCCAAAAACAGTAACAATATCACCCAAGAGGGCCAAGCAACCAGTAACTTTACATCGCGCACGTCTGCTCGACTCGCTCTCCCCAACTTCCACTTCCACGTGAAGGAATTCTAGTTGGAAACGCGGAATCTCGGATACGCGAGTACGAACGACAGGAATGGTTCGAACCCGTTGAAACTGCTTGGTGTTCCCGCAAGCAGTATCCCCTTTTATTCCCCGGGAGATTTTTGCGAGACCTCACTTCGACTGCACTCCATCCGGAAGCTCCTTTCTCATCCTCGAGATAAGGCATCTCAATTTCAGCGGCAACCCACCCTCCCTCTTGCCACTTCCCTTCGGCGCCTCTGTCGCCGCCTTCCTCCTCCGCGGGGAACCGTCTTTAACTCGATATATAACCGAACCGCAAAATATCGATCCTGGCAATTGCTGGTTCGTTGCCGAAGTGCCTTGCTCCTACGCGGTATGACCTCTCGATCGAGGAAACAGAGTTACTCTAGCTTTCAAAAGAGTATCGCAACGCGAAGTCGTCATCGGGGATCGAACGTGGGAAATAAGGCGCTCGATGTGTTTCGCCGGAAGATCCAATGAGACAGATTCAATTGAACAGCTTGGTCAACCTGGCTAGTTGGAGATAGTCGGAGATGAAAATATATATTTATATATATATATATATATATATATATCTGTGTTGAGAAAATATTTCATAAAAATTTGAAATGATAACTTTATAAAAATTTTCAATGCTCATTCGCATAACGTTTCCGAGACATGAAAAGATATCGGATCCTTTTTCAAAGATAATTGCACGAAATTTATTTGCATCCATATAAGAAATATGTATAAGTGTGTAATTAGATTTATACGTAATTATAATAAATAATACAAAAGTTACACAATAATTGTAAATTCAGTAAATTCAAATGCATCTCATGTACAAAGCAACATAATGATTAGAAATTATAGCACAGAGTACAACTGTACTTGAAATTATCATCTATTGATCCCAGAAGACTTCTGGGATTGCAGTCACAAGCAAAGTTACAGTTCAAATCAAACCAGAAATATACAAATAAATTTATCACATATATAAATTTGATATTAGTAAAATCGATTATAAGATAATGATTAGAAATTATAGCACAGAGTACAACTGTACTTGAAATTATCATAAATATAAATAAATAAATAAATAAATAAATAAATAAATTTATCACATATATAAATTTGATATTAGTAAAATCGATTATAAGATAATGATTAGAAATTATAGCACAGAGTACAACTGTACTTGAAATTATCATAAATATAAATAAATAAATAAATAAATAAATAAATAAATAAATTTATCACATATATAAATTTGATATTAGTAAAATCGATTATAGCGTGAAAAGAGAGTTCATTGTGAGATTTATATAATATCACATAAATTGACATAATATAACGGTAAATAATGAATACATATATAAATCGTTAGCATGCATCCATAAGAAAGAGAGAAAGAAAGAGAAAGAAAGATAGAGAGAGAAGCTTTATTACAATATTTCACTATTAAGTAAGAATTGGTGACGCTTTAATTTCACTCTTTCACAACAACTCTCTCGAAAGCACTAATTTTTCCTTCGTTAGGAAAAGACATTAGAATCAGCGACAATATTCCGTGCCCGTTGATGACTAGCAAGTTCCGAACATCCCAAAGAAGCTTCGGCTACGCCAACTTGGGTGTCCTCTTAAGCCGAGGCAAAGTGGCGAGTTCGACCCAGCTCGACACCCGCTGCTACCCCTCGCTTATCCTACTCAAGTTGGAAAATAGAATCGAGAGATGCAACTCGTAAGAAAGAAAGAGGGAGACAGAGAGAGAAAAGAAAAGAGAGAGCGAGAGAGAGGAAGAGCGAAGAGAGAAAAGCATAGAGAAGAACCAGCCTTCTTGCAGCAGCTGTCAGATACTCCCATGCATTTATCAAATAAAATAACTCCACCTTTTCACTTTTTCGTCTGACTTATGGTTCCGTTCGCAATACGGTAACTAAAATGGCACATGCTGATTGCGCTTTACTTTATAATAAATGCGAAATACTTCAACTTGTTACTTCGCAAGACATTATAACCTAATAAAATAAATTCGTTACGTATTTTTTGATTAATACCACGATTTGTCGAAACGATTTGTCAAAATGTTTATAGTTAAATCTTTTATTTTTGCATTTTATGGATAATACCGGAACGACAACGACGAATATACGTTTGCTGCCTGACGGTATCTTGTTCGCGATGCTGGTTTATCGTGAATCACGCGGTTATGGTGCAAGCTGTGAATTTAAATTGAGAGTGAGAAACGGCGTGAGAAAAGGTAGCGTATGCCTTCTACGTGCATCTTCGCGCTTGCACGTACGCGCGCTGTTTATGCAAGAAATCTCTTTTAGTAGTTTGATCCTTTGTTGCATGGTTTTCAGAGATCAGCTGAAGCCTCCGACAGAGCTAAGATATATATCCTATAAGTGACATTTAACTTTTTACACTCTGCGCATTTGTATTCGACATTAATAATTATTCATTCATTTTTAAGTAAATTTTCATAATATTTGACGTATATATATATTTCCTATTTATTTATATTAATACTTAAAAAAATATATTTTTATAGCTTATTCATTATTGCATTTATATATACTTCTTTTTTTATAATAAATAAAAATTAATTAAAATCAAAATACTGTAAGATCATTTACATATTTAGCATTTAGTATTAGAAGTGCAAAGAGAAGCCAGATCACGAATATTCATATCGACAAATCATTCATCGACAGATCATGTATATCATCACATACATATGTATATCTCATTTATTTTATATCGATATTTCAATATGCATAATCCAATATATTCAAAATTGTGCACAATTAATAGCGTGAATATTTCATTATAAAACAAAAACATCAGTAAACAAATGTTTAATTCATACATAAACACATTTTAATGACGCATATTTTTTTAAATCTTCAACTAAAAAAAAAAACACAAGTTTTATTTGAGACTACGGGCGGGATTACTCGATTAAAGAATACCAAAAAAGTTTACACGAAGATCGCTCCGATGGGAAGGTTTTATATGCATTGCGTGCCGTCTTATATGATATAGTTACACGGACGAATATTTCTCACTACATGGGGTCGGAAAGCAAGCTTTACGGTGTGGGGGAGGGGCGGGAGGAGAGGAAAAAGGTGTAAAACTTTCTTACTAAATAAAAATTCCAGATTCTGCCCCATAAGTTTTCAACACGAGAAACTCTGTTTACGGAAATCCCTACGCGGAAAACGCAGTGGGTGCTTTGTATATCTGAGTGTATAATGTGGTCTTCTGCGAGACCAGCAGTAAAATTAATGGCTCGGCGCCGTTGCTTCAGCAGGTGGTGTGATTTTAAACGTCACCTAACTTACCTCATCGCCGCCTTCGTTAATATTCAGCCTGATATCTAAAGTATCAGTTTCAGCGAGAAAATGAATATATATTTGTGCGTACTAGTTATACAAAAAAAAAATTGTGGAAAAAGTATTATATTTTTAGATTACAATCGATATTGATATTGCGGTGTAATAATTATTTTACGAGACCGCAGAAAATATCATTTATTTGGTGAGATTCGCGCAACGCTAAAGCTATCAAGTTTGATAAATTGGAATTTTAATATTAGCAGCCAACGCGCACGGATGAAATTAGATAGCTGCGTGCAGCAAAAAATCGATGACCATCCGCGATTCTCGTAATCTAGGATTTGTCTTTCCGCTCAGCTATCGCATTTCAACGTTCACATATTTTTCATCGTTTCATCCTGAAAAATTATTTTTCATACTTCCAATATTTTAACTTACCCACAGTATATAATCCTCCAATCCCGGAAGAAGAGAGGACTATCCTATTATCCTTGTGATTTTTTGATGTAGCCGGGAGCAACTGGCTGCACCAAACGACCGCCATTTGCTTTGCATATGCCACTGCTAACGTATGTATAAGATTTGCTGTCTTGTTTGCTCGATATTGGTTCACTTTGAATACGAATCGTTTGATATATGCGATTTACACATATCACGAATTTTTTATATATAGCTTATATACTTTACAACGATATATATAACCAAACGATATATATATATATATAACCTTTTATACTTTATTTAATTCTCATTTATATTAATAGACTACGCCGCGCATTAATATACGGAAACGTTCCGCTTCATGTAAATTTAAAAATCGCAGTTGAATTCACGTCGCAGATGGCCCGACTATAGCCGAGTCGTGTCTCATGGTGCTCGTGACTGCTTCGTGTTTTCACGTTTTTCATCCGTCCCGACATATCCGTTATATAAACAAGTGTCGGAAGCGTGGTATCCGACAGACGAACGATCGTCTCAGTCTATCAACTGCTATCGTGACCGACGCGTCTCTACCGATATAAAGGTAATCGATCCTCTGTTTGCATCCCGTCGATCGAACATTCATCGGTTTTCGAATAAACGCATATTTCGTAGTTTGCCAAAAACGAATATCAAAGAGATAATCTCAAGAGATTCAATCTTTTATTAAAATCTAATTATTTCTCAACGATATTTTAGCACTCTCATTAATATATCAATAAGTCGTCGCGTCGCTGAGGGATTTTGCGTATTGCGTGAAGTTGAGCGAATCACGTGATTGAATTCTGACAGCGTCGCGCGGTTACGTCATAGATTGATAGTATGTAGTAAAGTCGTGTCTGTTCCTCCCCTCTCTGTTTTCATGCTTTGTGTACGTTTCGGTTAAGTCTTGTATATAAATAAATGTCGGCAGTGTTGATTCTAGCAGACAAGCGATTGTATCAGTCTGCCAATGGATTACGCGATTAACAAATCTTTCGACATAAAGATAATCGTTTCTCTGTTTTCCGCGGATATAATTTATATTTCCCTTATTCCACTGATCGAATATTCGTCGAAACGATCGATATTTTTTAATATACGCGTATTTCCTAGCTTGCCGAAAACGCGAGATTCGACCTTTCATTGTAATTAATTATTCCATAATAATATTAACATTTTCTATATCGAAGAGGCGCCACCTCATCGAGGAATTTTTCGCGTCGCGCGAACGCGGGAAAGCGCGCGAATCTCGATAACGTCACGCAGTTCGCGTCGCAGTCGCTAGTGACATACAGTCGAGTCTCGATCGCTTTGTATTTTCATGTATTTGTTTGTCTATGCCGTGTGAATTTCGCGTAAAAACGAGTGCCGGAAGTGCCAAATATAACTACGAACGATCGTCCGAATGTATTAACTACCGTATTATTTACCCGACACGATCGTGAGTGTGCCTCTCGGTAATCATAACCTTATACATCGCGTTCGATCGCACCGGCGCGTCCATCGAAGGGATCTATTCTCCGATACGAGTGTTTCGCGTATACTCGCTTGTCCGTATATGTCCCAAGTACCCTTCCGAAACATCGAGGAGCATTGAGAGAGGCATCAATGGAACGTCGCGTCGCATTAATCGAAACAGATGATTCCACTTGGCTGTGTGATATCCGTGTAACGGTTCGTGTCCATCATTCGTGTGCCGATGGTGCGTAACTTCTCTCTAATTTTCACGTCGGTCGAATGCGCGTGTACATATGGCAAACAACGATTGTCGAATGTATCTACCGGACGATCGTTTTAGTGCGTCAATTAATCTGTTCGATCGGGCAATCGAATTCTCGATATTCGCTAGCGATATCGATCGCATCTCATCGCATTGGCGTATTTGACGATACGTGTCGTATTATTCCGTGAACTTCGTATTATTGTGTGATCGAGCATCGGGAGTGTATCCGTGAAATGCGTCGATGAACATCGAGGTGCGTCGAGCGATCGCTTCGTGACAGATTAATCGAGAGAGAGAGAGAGAGAGGGCTGCTCTGACGCTTTGTACGTTTGGTAATGGTGAGTATTCGCACGTGTATATGTATTTGTTGCCATTTAGTGTCAGATTACTCTTCAAACTTTTTATCGTACGTTATTTGCAATATTTCCAATGTGCAGGGAAGTAAAGCATATTCTTGTTTATTTCGATATAAATTGCATTTGATAGATATAAATATAATAAATAAAATTTATATAAATCATGCTTCTAAAATTATCAGGAGGAATTGTATATTGCGTAATTTACAATAAATTTCCAGAAAAATCTATTAACGAATTTATCGTAGTTATATATTCATTAATGATAAATAATCAACTTTATTATTCTATTACGTTACTCAATATTTCGCTGTTCAATTTACGATTCTGCTCGTGGCCGCAGTGCCAATCTGGTTCAAAGATAATTTACAATGATCGACGGTATCGCATACATGTATCATTTTCCCCTGTAACAAAGTCCCACCTGCGGAGTAACTTTCTTACAACATACGCAGGGATTATGGAAATTTGAAAGCCCGCGGCTCCCTACGCTGTTTGAATAAATTCGGGGTTTAGGAAGTACCGCCAAAGTGTTCGCCCGAATTTACTATTCTTAAAACGAGCGCGGTGCAATACACTACAAAATTCAATGTCAATATGCCTGTCATGTCGATGCATCGGAAATATACGATTGCTCTTTTTCAACATAAATATGCTCTTCCATCTACTTTCGACGTCTGTGATGGCATTAAACGAATAACATTCATATGGACAAACCCGATCTATATTTGATTTTATTAAAAGAACAAAATTTTCTTATTCGAATGCTTATCATTTTTCGTAGAAAGACAACCGAAAATTATATTATATATGAATGTATTGTTTTCTTTCCTTCCGTATTTTTTTACTTTCAGTCAAAATTAACAGAAATTTTTATTTATCTGTATGTTTATCGCAATTAATCACGTATTCTCTTTTTCATATATTTAATTATTACATATATTTTTAACAGCATTTTAATAAATTAATTTTTTTTTAATACAAGTGCAATATTTTTGTTTCGGGAACAATTTCAGTTGAATCATTGATGTATCTTTGGCTCGCAAAATTGAATTTCTTCGGCCACGCCGAGAAGGCAGCCGAACGGAAGGAACGAATTCATGAGTGGATACGATTTATTGCTCGTATTTACATAAACAGGAAACATGACACAAATGTGCCGGTTCGCGAAAAATTCGCAATTTATACGATACAGTCGCTGTTCGCGCATTCGAGCCACTAAATGGAACGTTCGGGCGCACGCGGAGGGAGCGGAATAATAAGCGGGAAAAAAGTTTCGGCTTGAAAGCTCCCGTGAAATGAGAATTATGTCGCGAAAAGAAGTATCTGCGCGAGTTATACATTATACGTTGCAGAAACGTTGCTTCGAAGGTAGTGTATATTCCGCGTTTAATGTGTTCCGCGGCTAACAGTAAATATCCCTTATAATGCCGAATAATAAATTAAATGTGAGAAAAAGGAAATGAAAGAATTAGGTCCAAATTTTTTGACACATTTTTATCAAGAATGTCTAAGACGCGAATATCACGTGCGAACATGACATTACAAAATTACAATCAATAAAAAAATAAATAAAAGCAAATGATAGATAATTTATAAAGTTTGTATTATTTAAGTTAATGTTATTTATAAACAATTAATCTTGACGCGTATATGCATGAAAGCAAGTATTCGCTGAAAATTTCCGCATGAAAAATTTTCAAGCGCATCAAGCTCTTAGGGATATTTCAAGGTATGTTTTCAAATGCGTTTCCAGCATAGTTGTACGCTCGTGTGCTCGTTGTATGCATTTCACGAGAACACCAGTTTACGTTTATTTCTACGGCGGATTCGCGCTCGTGAAGCCGAGACGAAATGTGCTTTTCAATTTTGATTCGACGATTTGAAGGAGACGACGGTCGTCGCAACGTCACGAGCTCTCGCGGGATTCATCGTCCTTACGAAGGATCTATAAAAAAAATATTGAAATTCGTCAACCGTGCACAGAAAGCATTTACAATTAGTTTGCCGGTATGCATTTACTACTTTCTTTTTCTTTACGAGAAAATTTATTGAACGCAAAATTGAGGGGCTTCTGCTGGCCATGGTCGTTCACGAGCGCGCTTCTGTGTAACCCTATCCGTTATTTATATCGTCAAGTCAAGAGTCACACGATTCACAGCATCAATCTCGCAATATATATTGCAGTCTTCTCTATCTTGGTTGGAAATTAAATTCGGCCGTGCGTATATCTTTTGCAACTAAATCACGCTTTACGATGTTATTAACGTATAAATAAAATTGTATTTATAATTTATGCTGTGCGTGAAACGCATTATACAGGGTGTCCCCAATTTAAATGTCAAAACTTTAGGAGCGTGTAGGGGACCGACTACAATCCTCTAATTTTACCTCAGGAAAATTTTAACTCACTCTCTTTTCTTAATTCCATGTTCTACAATTTTTATTTTATAATACTTTTTGATAAATCTAATAATTTTAGTGTTGTTTTAAGTTTTTTGGTGAAAATTATTTGTTTCATTTTTTGCGATTTTCTTCAAAACGAAGCAAAAACGAGCAAATCTCTAAAGGACCTTTTTGTCTTAGTTTATCGGTCCCCTACACGCTCCTAAAGTTTTGACATTTAAATTGAGGACACCCTGTGTAATTACGCTTCTAATATAAGTGTATGCAATAAAACCGAATAGTGGTGATTGCCATTATAAATACAAAAATAATAAATATTATATTAATAATAAATATAAGATATAATGCAAAACATATGATATAAAAATTATATTGAAGATTCTCTTATAAAAACATTCATCGTAAGAAGGATCAGGGATTGATTTCGCATAGCAATCCCTACATTCTGTACTCTGGCAATGACATGTAATTTCCGGACACCCAGAAAACTCGCGCGTTTGATCTCAGATATGGTACGCTACCGATGAAATATTAGAGATGCGTAATCTTTGTGTCATCAACTGATGGAATATCAATCGATTAGCTGCCGTCTCAGACAACCTGTGATATTTTGGAAGTTTTGTCTATTTTAAAACAGTTCTCGCATAGTTCTGAGTATATTCATGGGTTTTCTAAAGAATTCTAACAATAATTGGTATTAAAATAATTTTTATAATAGGTGAATTGATTTTTATGATAGCAAAAAGATTTTGTAATGAATTCACAACACGTGGACGTTATGCCATTCTCTAAATTGCGCTATAGAGCATGTAAAAAGAGGGTGACAGCTGAAAGAAATCGGCTGCTATCTCTCGCGAGCCACTTAACGTTGCTTAAAAAGGCGCAGTCATTTAATTTGTAGTTTCTCAACACATTCCACGAGAAAAGTTTCCTTGGCTGATTAATTTCCCTCTTCCGGTACGCGCCTCTTATCCCAGCCGCCATCCCATCTTTGCGATTTACTCTTCTATCTAGAGGAGGGAATCGGTATCTGTAAGAATCTCATTTAAAACTTCAAATATGTATATATATTTCAAAAGTGGAAAATCGACATTGCATCAGTCGAAGATTAGAAATTTCACTCAATAAAAAGGGATGATATTATGTGATAATATTCAATGATATTCAAAATATACACAATAATTATAAAGAATAAAATATACTTAACGAGAAACTGCATTCTTGAAATTGACGGAGTAAATATAAAAAATTATTACATGAATAAATTTTTAGATATTTTTAATCTTTCTTAAACATATCATATATTCCGAAAAAAATATTTAAAAAATTTAATTTGTTTATATTTTAATTGTAGTTTTTTAGGGAAAAGAAGGCATACAACTGCGTTGGATGTACATTTACTTCCCTACGTGTGAGGAGCATATATACAATTCTGTAGGAGTTCATTAAAGATACTATTCGCTTTGGTTATCCACACCTGTCTCAAAAGGCAAGTTAGCAACCTGGTGAAAGGGTACTTTCATGCTCGCATCAAGCGTAAACGTATGTACGGTACCTAACAACCTAGGCGACTGATTACAAACATTGGGTGACCCTCTCTCATACAGCGCTTCTGCAGTCTACCGTATCTAACGATGACAGCTTTTGCTGTGTGTGTGTGTGTGTGTGCCTTTGAACGTGACGAGAGTCCATCTTTATATCGCACCTCCTATCTTCACTCAATTTGACACTCTCACTTTTATGGATTTAATTACAGCGCGAAGAGTCCAGATTAGAATCTTATATACTAGAGTGTGTATATTTATTCCTTGAATCTTATATCTTTCAATTCTATTTGTACGAGAAAATGATGGCAGTTAACTAGTATATAAACATTATAGGTATTTGTTATTTATTCATGCAGAATCGATTGTCATAAGCATTTAATGATTTAACCAGATATATTAATTTCGTAATAGCAGCAAATCGGATGTTTTACTCATTAATTGATATTAATTAATTAATTATTCGCAGTTATGTATTATGTAATTGAATGAGAATCATGATATGTAGACATTGTTAAGTTTTCATGTATATCACAGCATAATTATTATCAGAAATAGAATTGGATTACACAATCCAGTTAGAAAGCGATATCAAATCCCACAGCAAGCATGATGCATTTCATTTTGTTTTCTCATTTATAGTCGATATAATATTGCAATAATATTGATAATAACAATTCATAATACAGAGATTCGTCTAATGTGTTCAATTCTATGCACATTATTAATGTATAAACGTATTTAATATAATTCTATATTGATAACGCTTTCTATTTCCGCACTTTTCAACTCTAATTTTGGCATTATTAAAGGTACAATAATTTGCTTCACAATAATACCTTTAATGTAACAATATGCTTTTATTTGTAATTATAATATTGATGGAACAGAAACAAATATAATATTTATGAATATAAACAAATAACATTATTTATAGAGAACAAAAAATATAATTTAAAAAAATGAAATAAATAAATAAACACTTGTAATTTTATCAAATCAGTATTAATAAAATATAATAGAATCGTATCACGTATATAGAAATTTATATTTAATAGAAGTCTAGAGAATCTCTTTTTAAACTTTCTACATAATTATTTATGTTATTTCTAACTTATATTTGCATGCTCTGCGTTCTGAATCAGAAAGGACAGCATTGTCGGAACGACCCTCAGAACCATGTAAAAGCGACACAGGCACTGTATAAATCATATTCCTTACACAATGCTTGAGCAGAAGCGTGGTAACGTATGCTTGCCAACTCTGAAAAAAATACAGCGTAAGGCGAAGTAAATATATAACAGCAAGTTGCTTCTTTCTCTTGCACAAAGGCAATACATTTATTATTTATTATATGATGTCGATTAATTTGGATATTTACATATTGTCATTATAATTTATAATATATAATATATATATATTATCAGCAAAAATATATATTATCTAAAATTTGTTGCATAGCCAATTGGATATATTTCATTCTGAAATAATATCTCGACGTAATTCAATTCTCGGAATAATGTATAGATCATCTTTTAATAATTTTGCGAACATATTAAAAAACATATAGCCATCTATATATAAAATTATCAATATACAATGTTATTTATGAGTATAAATGTATATAAAATTACAAAGACGAAAAATATATCAGATCATCTTCCAAAATCGCGCAATTCCTCGCGATTAGAAATCTTTATACTTGCCGCGATATTAAAGTAGACAGAGTCTATCGCTTTTAAGGACATGTCGGTGAATTCTTGCCGCAAAATCTATAACCATCGCGAGTACAAGCGCATCACAATCGTTATTGGCCAAATATTGTACGAAAGTCGGAGACGTAGATTATAGTGTTGCGAGCAACACTACTCCCCGTGTACGACGGCGTCGACGAAGTTTACTACGCGCATACGCTCCAACTCCCTCGGATCAGTAAGCGCAGTTTTGCCGGAACGACCTCGGTGCCACGTAAAAGCGACACGGCCCGCGCTGTGTGTAAATCAAATCCCGAACACGGGGTGTGCTCGCCTGTGCAGTATTCTGCACCCTCCGTCCACCGGTTACCCTTCCACCTCTCCCTCCTCCCCCCCCCCGTGTCTCTCCCTGTACACGAGCGCGCACTTGTTTAATGTACAAAAGGCAGAATGCACCCGGGAGAAGTATTCCCATTATATCGCTTTGGCCCGGTCCTATTGCGGGATCGCGGTTTTACCGTATACAGGCGCAGCATGTCCGAACGGAAAGGGTATGATATGTGTAAACACGCGTGCTCTCGCGTACGGTCGTGCAGTCATGCAGGTCCGGGTTGATTCGACAGAGTTATATCGGCAATCGTCCACGGATATAAAGGGGATACGATGCGAATCGATTGGCCGAAGGTGATATATATACGTATTGGTTCGCGCCGATAAAATCATCGGGCAATCTTCCAATATCAGTGATACGAGATTCGATCTACTTCATATACCCGGTCCTATTGCGGGATCGCGGTTTTACCGTATACAGGCGCAGCATGTCCGAACGGAAAGGGTATGATATGTGTAAACACGCGTGCTCTCGCGTACGGTCGTGCAGTCATGCAGGTCCGGGTTGATTCGACAGAGTTATATCGGCAATCGTCCACGGATATAAAGGGGATACGATGCGAATCGATTGCCCGAAGGTGATATATATACGTATTGGTTCGCCGATAAAATCATCGGGCAATCTTCCAATATCAGTGATACGAGATTCGATCTACTTCATATAGGAATTCCGTTTATTGGCGACGAAATAGAAGACGGAGAATAATTAACTTCTCGATTATAAGACGCCAAGTATCATTATGCGGTGTAATGAGGTGTATAAATTTTTGGGGATATTCAAATAATCACGCTACCTTCTCCCTGCGGTGCCATATTTCTCCTCGCCAGTCAAGTAAATATATAAATGCATCAGTATTATACACAGGGGTCTACTATACAAAGATTTTACGGTTAATCTGCAACATCGTACACACAATAGTACACGCTATTTTATTTCATAGTCAACTATTTGTGATTTCATATAAATGTCTACACAAATTTTATCCGCGTAAACGTGCGTACGAACAGCGAAAGAGGAAGCGAGAATTCATTTGACCAACATTAATTTTTATTGTTAACGTAATGTTTAAGTAATGTAAAGATCTGTGTCTCGTATATTGTTTTATACTTTTATATTAATTTGATTAAAAATATTCTAAATGTGTGTGCGTATGTACATTATTATATGTAACGGTACGAAACATATCGATTATCCGAATTATTATTTGGATCTTGATGACTTAATATTTCGAAATAATACACACACAGTTGGAAAGTTCGTATTAAATTTAATATATATCGCAAATGATCCATACAAATTTTTGTTAATTCAATATAATATGGATATGTTAAATAATAATACATTTCAATACAAAATAAATACAAACTTCATATAATTTGAAATAAATTTTATATAAAATCAACATATTTTTCATTATTTTTAACAGATAAATCCTGTCACTAATAGTGCGGAACATATCTGTTGTGTAAAATTAAAAATATGTGCACATTGTATTATTTTTATACCTTTTTTTAATGGTTTTAATAATTTATTATGTGAATATAATTAACACAACAGCAATGTGTTAAATTGACACATGAATGTGTTAAATATTCGACACGAAAATTTAAAGCGGCGTATTTTTTTACAAGAAAATATAAATTTTCCAACTGTTTAAATGAGTCTTTATGTCGCGTTTATGAGATAGAACCGAAAAAGTATGATTCAGAGGAACTGCATCAAGACGGTTACGTCGCCCAATTATATACGTAGGAAGCACATATCGCGCATCTGCGCGCACTTCATAATTGGCCATGCCTCGAGTGATACATATTCTGTTTATAGGATGATAGCGGCAGGAGATACGACGAAACAGAAAGCGGCGGATTCGGCGTGGCGTAATTGGCGTCGCGAGGAGGAAAATGAGAGGTCGGAAGTATCTCCGCAGTTGCGCACGGAAGGTAGTCGCATCGCTGTTTATACACGTGCGGTTGCAGTCACAACAGTTGTTAGGTAAGTTTGGTTCCGTTGTATCTATGCATGCTGCATGCATAGTCCACGGATTACGGCCTTCTGAGCCGGCACCATCATGGCGCGCCAATTTTCGCGCACAAACCAGATACAAATGACGCGAACGAATGACATTGGCAGCAGCCGCGTACTGTCAAGGCATTGAGGAAAGAGATGTATATCGATGTGACGTAGGATTTTTCGATGGATCGAGGAATAGGATAAAGATCATTGTTTCCTTGGGAAGCCGCGTCGGAAAAGTCGACGCGTACACCACGTATACGATTCGTACGCGAGAGAGAATGCATGCGGATTTCTTTCGGAAAGGAAAGTACAACGTAATTCAAGCGTTATTCTGTTCACGTAAAACGCAGCATCGCTTCTTCTATACGCTATGCATACAAACTCCGTAAAATACAGCTATTATAGAATATAGGGATGCATTCCCTACGATGCAGGGGCGATAATATCGTAATACATTGCTCACGCGTATATAAGTCTACGTTATCTGACGCGTCGGGAAATATGTAATGTGTACTGTTGCGTATTAGCCCTTGGAGGATAAACACAAGTTTACAGCTGACATACGCGATTTAACGTTGCAGATAAAAGTTAATTAGATCTATTCGATCGTATATAACGCGGTTTATTTAAAATAATGAAACATCGTTTTTAAAGAGATCTCGAAATAATTAGTTTATAGGCACATAAAAAATTTCGTTTTGCTAAATATGTACGACGAAGCACATAATGCACATATATATATTATAAAATTTTTTGTTCATTATCTTTATTTACATTAATTCCTTTTTACATTATATTGTGAAAATTATATGAATTATCCTTTTCAAATGAAATTGGAGAGAAATATCGCAAAAGAAAATTTTCAATCTGATAAAATCATCGCTCTGTAATGGCACAGGATGCAAAGAAAAAAGCTAATTCACTATCGAAAGAAAAAAAAATATGCACGCATCAGTTAGTATTCCTATTATTCTCCGCAGTCTTACGTATCGGAAAAATATTAATTAGTCTCTTTTGCTGGATGCACGTGGATGAACGCGGTTCTCACAAAGAGTTGTAGTAACGCAGTTACTATGAAAGTCGGTGCCACTCGTTTCATTTCCTATTGTAATAACCGCGCCTTTGATCATAGCTACGGATTGTTCAATCGATGATAAGTAAGTAAGCCGTGTTACTACGCGCTGCTTTCGCGATCCGATCGTGCAGTAATGGCTAATCTCCCTTGCGAAAACGGTCGATATGGCTGTTAGAAATGATAATAACTGCGCACTTGGGAAGTTCTACCTTACCGTGGATTATGCAATTGGCTTGACTCTATCTGAGCGGCTTAACCGCCGCCTGCGCAAATATATAGGTCTGTAGATACGAACAGATATGAATATAAATAGATATGCATAGCGGAGGGGGGGGCGTCTATAAGCTATTTACTCCGAGAACTTTGGAACGTTATTCGATTCGTCGTTAATACATGTCACCCTTTATCATAACTTGTACTTTCCTACGAAACAATATGAATTTAGAATGTGACCGCATTTTCCTCCGTGCTCGCACGCGACGAATACGTCATTACTCTTCGTCACGATCCACTTCCAAGTAATGTAGCCATAACTTAATCACCCCGGCAAGTGTTCGAAACAATTTACGAACGAAAATTAATCATCACCGCAAAGATCGCTTTGAGCACGCAATTTGCATGCTCGAAAGTGTCAGATAGGTCTATATTTCGGTTAGGTCTCCGTCATGATGGCTGTGCTAATTAGAATCTACACGTAATTTGGATATTTATATCAACAATCTAAATAGATTCTAGATGACATGTCACGCGTGTCATATATTTAAAATTATTAAAATTATAAAAACACAAAAATAACATGTATAAAAATTTATTTTTGACCACCTATTTTTGTTTGACTTGTAACAGAGTTAGGAATGTAGACTTTATTCGCTAGAAACACAAGTATATATATATATATATGTGTGTGTGTGTGTGTGTGTGTTGTATTCATCTTTCATATTTCAAATAAAGTGTTGCGGATTTATTTAAATCCGTAGCTAAAGTCGTTTACGCACCGCTTTTCTGGCTGTTCGTTTTGTTGAGCTGGAATTACTTTCAAGTAATTTTTATTAATTAATCCGGCTTTATATGATGAATTAATGATCCATCTGGGCTGGATGAACTATTCCATTCTAGGACGTTACCGTGCTATTTCCCGTATATCCATCTTCATTTTAGTTTCACCGTGATCGTCCATCCAGAACTTCACCGCCATTATTTTGTAATCTGAGCTTTACTTCGCTATTTCACTGTAACGTTATAACGCGAAATATTTGTTGTTATATCCATGTCTCATAAATTTCGTAATTTATTATTTTACGTAATAATATGTTTTTCAAAAATCTATCGAATGATTAGGATCGAATATTATCAATATTTCCCTCGTTATTTATTAATACATATCCATAATTAATATTGATAGAAATACAGAACAGATACAGATTTGATAGAATATAATTGAAAATGAAGTGATTAATATATTCAGAGCACGTCTCATTAAATGATGTTCATTCAGTGTCAACAGTGTACCTGATTGATATGATATGTAATTTACGTCAGATTTACTGTTTATTTGTAATCATCAGTATTATTGTTTGATAAAATAATATTTGATAATTTTTTCCACATTTCTCATCAAACATCATGGTTCATTATCTGGCATCCCACTCTGTATTAACTAAACTTATGCATTTACAGTATCATCAATGACATTGAAAGTTACATCTTGCATAATATCAATAACAGATTGTTAACCAAGATTTTTTAACCATATCCTATTTCGATAAACTGTTTGCGGAGAATTTTGACGAATGGTAAGTAAATACTTAAATTGCATTGCATTTGATACTATAAAGGATAATCTGGGCCGTTCGATCGAGTCTCCGTCGAAAGAGCCACAAACGATGGCGCCGGCGAGATGTTAATTTTGCGTGAGTTCCTTCGCTTTGGGGAACCAGTAAGTGGGAAAACAATGCCGGACGAAGAGCATAAGCTCCGGCTTAAGCCAACAAAACTAGCATGAAAGGAGAGGCGATTAAAACGGTTTATATACGCCAGCCGATAACTCTATGAAAGAGAAGGATATATCTACGTGCAAAGTGCGCGTCGCCGATGCATCCGTATTTCATACGATCGAGAGAGCGTATCTCGAAAATAATTCTCTCTAGAGAATCGATTCCGCAAAACACCTTGCACTTCTTTTCAGCGCGAGCAAATAAAAAAATGTTAGATTTAAGGTAGCTCGTTACACGATAAGCGGCAGGTGATCCTTCTTCATAGCTTCCTTCTCGCATCGTTCTTCTTTATATCCCTTTCCAAAGGACCAGCGATCTGACATCGCCAATGAACCGACACATGTCTAGGCGTATCACGTCCTGTTCACATTTTCTCGTTTTACCTGTTTTATATCACGCAGATAGAGTAACTATAGAAGATACATTTGCTCTTCTACAATCTTTTCATATTTTAATTTTATATTTAAATATTCTGAAATCAGATTATATTTCATGAATCATCAGGTCAAAAGTGTATCGCGCATTAAATCAAACGATTAATGCCTATACAATAATTTATAAAATATTGTGTATAAATTTCTATACAAATTTCTATATGCACATTTAAAATTAAAAAATAGATTATTGAAAATATCAATAAATTTATTTTGTCAACTTGAGATATACAACATATTATATTTGCAACGATTCAGAAAGCATTAACGATATAATTAATTAGTTCTGTTTATTGGATTAATATTTGCAAAGTAAAATAATTTCTACGCGCACGCCGTATTAGTTGGTGATAAGCCATGTATATCGATGAAAATCAATACGCATTTAAACAGTAGAATTCGGAACATTAATTTATCGATACTTTTATCGGTACGAGCACAACATCCCTCCATATTTTTGGTAAATCCGAGCACGTTAATCGGATGCCCGCGAGTCGTACGAAATTATTGATAACAGACTTTTATCAACCGACGGAAAAGCTTATCGTACGCGATTATTAATCAATTTTACTGCCATTCAATACGCAACACGGGCAACGATCGAGTTAATGAACACTGCTAAATACACAATTGTAAAGAAGTGTTGGCGAAGCTGTGTTTCATCGATAACCGTTTGTGATCTGAATTATGCAAAATAAATCTCCCCACGGGCAAAGAGAGAAAGAAGATAAAATATTGTTTTGAACGCGATTATTATTTTCAACCGACCTTTTTATGCGATCGATGGACATATTTTCTTCGAATATTTTTGGCATCACATGCTTTATTTTCTATCAGTAACAGCCGGTCGCTACACTTTCATTCAATTTTGCCACAGTTGATTAAGCAACAGCAACGCCGGCAACGCTCAGCCGGTTTAATACATTTAATTACATTCGTCGCTTTGATAAACACCTCGGCAAGATATACAAACGGATTACGTAATGGACTGCTGATAGCTACGATCCATCGGGCCGATACGGAATGACGGTCTCTCAATTTTAACACGACTGCCAATTTATGCTAACAATAGCGACACGAATTAATCGGGTTATTCGCGCGTTTCATTTTCCATACTCATAACGGACGTATCCGGTTTGCGTTGTAATTTCGAGTTTACCACAGTTTGCCGCCAAATAAGTTGAGAATCAACTAGGTAATTTATACAATTTATATTTAAAAGTAAGAGAGTCAAAAGAAAGTAGAGAGTAGAAATATTATTCAAATATTAATTCGGGTTTTTACACGGTAATACCGCGAGTAGAGAGAGAGATATATATCTTTGAACGGTGACCGCCGTAAAGTAATTCGCGCTGGGCCACGTGCTCACCGAGGCAAGATGTTACGTATTTCATATTCACTTACCGACGTACTCAATTAAGACTCGAGGCGGAATCGGGCCGCCTTCACCACGGTCGACGAACTTGCCGCTGGATATTATCAAAGTTTCGCCCGCTCGTTTTCCGTCGTATCCGAATCTCTCCTCTCTTCCTTCTCCCCCTCCCTCGCGTTCGAGGGATAATAAAAACGCTGCTGCGGAATAAATGCGTTCCCCATTGTGAAAACGGGCCGAGAGAGATGGCCTCCGTCCTCGCCGCCACGAATCCATCCTCTGCTCGTCCACCTCCCTCCGTTCGTACAGTCCTTGTTGCCCTCCACGCTACCCTCCCTCCCTCCCTCCCACCCTTCTCTACTCGCTAACTCACGCAGCGCGAAAACGAATGAACGCGCCGATAAAGTCCTCGCGGCAAAACCGGGAGCACCGACACAGTTACGCGAAGTTATAAATTAATACAGATTACCGCGACATTATCCACCCGCGATCTGAAACCACTCGCGTTGCTTAGGAAGACGCACGGTTCGTCGCGTTGCTCGTTTTATTTCTTGCGCAGCTGCACGGATTAAAGTTTCATGCGTTCAGGTGCATGATACCCCGTCATGTGCCGCGCATTTCTTTGATAACTATTTCATCAGTTTCGATAAAGGCTCGCGCGAAACAATGTTAATTTCGCGATAGTACGCTGCGGGCGGGATTATTATTTGGTCGTAAGTTCTTTGTAAATATCTCGTGTTTGTTCCCGGGTACGATAAACGATGCGAGAAGTACGAAAGTGAGTAATGCATATGATACGGTATATGAATTTGTTCTGACTTTAAAAATAACGTTGCCATGTTTAAAGCGCGAATGACGAGTACATATTATTTTTCTAATGAAATATATTAATATATCTTTACGCAAAATTTTTCGCAATGTTATCAAATAGCAGTGGAGAAATGTAGAATATCATATTTTGCTACTGATACAAAAAAAAGATACATTCACTTTAAAATATTTAGATAATGAATTACATCCGCGTAAGAAGACTTATGTAGCGCATGAAAGGAAGAGAACAACTTGATTACTTTCGCGCTAATATAATAATTTACATAGAATGCAAACAACTTGCATTCCATAAATACGTCGCATGATTCTCGCGTTATTTAGATTAATACAATTGCTGCACGCTTGTGAGTTATGCACATTATAATGTAGTCATTTCTTGCCAGTTTAACCTTAAGTTTTTATTGTAATTTGTAATTTTGCAATTATATTTAGCAGTATAAAGGAAACTAAAGAAGCTAAAATTATATCGATTTACAAGAGCAATATTTAAATAAAAGAAAGAATTGATAATTTGGTAAGAATTGGTAGTTTTTACGAAAATTCTTATATATATATATTCTTAAAATATACACGAATGTTACGCAACGTAATATTTCCCCACGCGTTTCGAGAAATAAATAATATCTCCATTAATCATCGCATTATAACACACGATGTTCGTGACTACCGGATGTTGCAAAAGTAATTAGTTGCACAGACGCTACTACAATATTTTAATAAGAAAGCAGAGACAGGGGATTAATGGCGATAACGTAATTGCCAATTTTCTCAAAAATGTTCGAAGATTTATATCCTCGAATCTTTATACTTTCTCGCAAGAGATCAAGATGCACATATTAATCACCTTCTACATATCGAATTTATTTCGTCAGTCATCAAAAGATAGATTTAACAATCACAATTTTTCACGTCATTCAACTTGATTGATATTTGCATAATATTATCCTTTTTTATGCGTGTAGCGCGATAATCGCAATAATCTGTATAGATAACCGACATCACATAAATTCATTTCGTGCGAAAAGAAAAATTTAGAATCCCTGGTACTATTGCGAATGCACTTCGGTATGCTCTCTCTGCAGGGAAGGGGTTAAACGATGCGCATTAGCGTAAAGCGCAACGCGAATATAACCCTGCGCCCTGAGTAGTACACTCGACGTCGCATCCTCCCCTTCTCGCACGTAACCCTATCTCTAACAATAAGAGGCGGCAAACGATCCTTTCAAATCATCTCAAACTCCGCGTCGCCTTATCTAGTGAATTATGTAATAACGAGTGCGGCGTCTCGCGCTGCCATTTTTCTCGGAACGAAACGACTTTCCGTCGAAACAATGCGGAGGTGACCTTTACCTCCTCCCTTCTCTTTCTTTCCCTCCCCCCCCCCCCTCTCTCTCTCCCCCTAATGCGAGATTCTCGTCGCTCCGACGACGGCGGCGGGAATAAATTCTGTGGCATTTATAATAAAGATCCGGACGCGTGCGGCGTCGCCGTGGTTTCCACCGTTTTCCGAGGAAAAAAAGTACGGCTTCGAGGCTGGGACGTAATAATCGTAAGCCCGGGCTTGACGTTCGCGACGCTATGTCAGTAGTAAAAAGAAGAGTTTTACCGAGTGTAACGGTTTACCTCGGAAGCGAGCGACGTGAATACATCAGGACCGCCTCCAGATTACGCGGCATGGCAGGCGTTGAGTGGATCTTTTGTTGTTATTCCTTCACGGTGCTGCTGTCGGTGAACGGTCCGAGTTAAATCGTGTCAAAAGCGGGACGAAGTAATTCGAGGACGATAGCACCGTCGCGTAAAAAAGGTTTACGATCGACCAGAGGCTTCGATGCGAAAGATTAATGACCGACAACGAATTACGGATTAGAACGTAAAATTTCGACTGTAAAAGAAATACGGAATCTTATTTTTCCAAATCATTTTTTTTCTCCGATATTTGTATCAAATATTAAGATTTTTCAATATCTTTAGAAGTTTCGTAAATTATTTATTTAATGATATACATTATACATACACGCGCACGCATACACACATCAAAATGTGTTGAAACTCTCGATCAAGTATGAAACAATTAGATTAAAATGAATTGCTGTGCAGTTTGCGAACTTTACGAAGTAATAAAAGTATTGCGCTTTCTACGCGCGTGTTTTCTTCTAACAAAATGGTCGGTAATAAAATGCTTTATAGAAAGCAGCAGTTACTTTAAGAAATAATGTTGTCACATCCAATGTGCGAGAAGAGTTTGCGGGTTCAATTTTAAAATGATGTGAAGTTTCCACATTATTTTGTTTTATGGTGATATTGGCGATAAAGATAACGTAAGAGTATGGATTGATGCAAATATATTGCAGATGGTGCAATTTATTTAATAAAAATGTTGAAAAAAAAAAATAGAAAACAAAGCTTCCTCTATGAGGAAGCAAAAAATAACAAATTTTACAATAATTGATACAAGAGATATAAATTTAGTAAATAAAGAGAACGATATTGATCAGATCAATTAATGATAAATAATCATCTATATTTTCGCATGAGAATTTAAGTTTTAAACAAACAGTAAATTTTTACATTTAAATTTCATTTATAATGATAAGACGTATCATTGTGCAAACATATCGGAGTCGTCGCTATTAGTGAAAAGCTCAACGTTTCAACGCAAAATTCATTCACTAAGAGTCGGCATCTCTACAATGATTAAACGATTTTGCGATGAAACGTGGAACGCTACGACGAAAGTTTTGAATACGTGGTACTCTTCCATAATCCTACCACTGAACAACCATCGTCGTTGTTATGTTGTATTTCTCAAATACATATGCAGATATAACACTACCTAGTTTGTTAGTTCTTCGGGATCGTTAAGCAGTATATATCCCCTAGAGGTTTACTTGATTATTATCCGGCAAACCCGGATATATGTTGCATTCAAGTAACTCGATATAACTCAGGGCAGATAAGTTATTGTAACGTATGCATTTTGCACTATGCACCGCGCTCGCTTTTTATCGAATAGATATACACAAGCACAGTTATATCACGTTTGTTAGTTATTTTTTAGAGACTGTTCTTCTACGTTTTATTCTTGTCAAATGATATACTTTTACAGATTTATTTGGTATCA
The DNA here is from genome assembly GCF_003651465.1 of Formica exsecta. Classification (NCBI taxonomy): domain Eukaryota; kingdom Metazoa; phylum Arthropoda; class Insecta; order Hymenoptera; family Formicidae; genus Formica; species Formica exsecta. The sequence continues at coordinate 4,754,646 of NW_021849297.1, read as the reverse complement.
CGAACATTTATGATTACATGTCATGTTAATACAGGCGTAATAATATAAGATACAAAACTGTACATTTTTACATACACTATTACACAAATTTAAAACTTGCAAACAAATCTTCAAGTTTCTAACTTAATTTTAGGAAAAAATTTGTCATATTTAGAAAGAAATTAATATTGTTCTCGTATGTGTATGTCTATGGACACGCAAAATATTGTTGGCTAATTCTGTTAGGTTATACTGAGGAAGTGCTGACGCACTTTCCCAGATTACCGTAGTATCCTCTGTAAGCTTGTATAAACATAACCTTTGCCCCGTGCAATGCAAACTAAAATTTCCGCTATTTCGGAATCCCATCGTTAGATTCAGAGTTACACAGTTTCGGCAAAAGTATTGTCGGACAGCTAAACGGGAGGGCTCTGTAAATAGCAGCTTAATTATACGGACGCCTGTAGTCTGCAAAGCAAATCAGGGGTACGAAGACAGGTAACTCCGCCTGAGCCTGAACAATCCCTTTCGTATTTGTGTCAATGTGAATTTTACGTATGTATGCATTTGTTGAGTCTTTGTATTTGTAACGATATATAAGAATATACAGAGTGTCTGTACGGAAAGAGAGACAGGTTGTTGTTTTTATAACATCATTTAGATAAAGTCTTAAAATATTTTTACATCCCATATAAATAATTATTATATTCTATATATTTCTTTCTCTAAGTTGTAAAAATTAAAAAAAGTTTAATATAGAATAATTATCTTTTAACTTTAGCTCTCTTTTTTTTTTCTTTTTCAGTGTAGATTTTTATTACATTTATAAATGTAAATATATACATATATTAATGAATAAAATAAATAATCTAGTATTGTTTTATTAAATTACATTTAAATATACATCGAAAATTTTTGTTTATACATTCATCCATGAAAATAAGATGTACACAAAATGAACCGTCCTGTATATGTACACACACACAGACGCGAAATCAATAGGCGTGTATGCGTACCGTGTAACATTCGCGTGCACGTACGTGTATTGTCAAGCGTTTCCCAGGGATTACCAGAGTTTCACTTCCAGCCCAAGATGCTCCCCGAGCTCGGCAGCCAACTATTAACTGCATCTAATTACAAGGGTTGATGCAACATAGATGCCTAATTAATGGCTGCGAGATTTACGCGCAGATGCGCGTGAGAGTTTAGGCCGTTTTGCATAAGACATCTCGATGATGAATGCCTTTCATATCGTTTCTAAGCCGATGCATTTGCTTGACGGTTAATTTCGGGGGAGGTATATCGCGACGTGCTCGCACGCCGTGAAAGATATTTTAGTAATTATGTAGGGAATGCGCAGTGGGATGATGTTTTCTCTCCGGCGACGCGAATGTCTTTGCAATACACGACGACGCGGCTGCAGAAACGTGCCTGCTAGTCGGTTCTAATCGTACGGCCGCGACCGTAAAAGACGCTTTTCTCGAGATAGCGTCGTTACGAGCAAGCACCTCATTACAGGGCACCGAACCAACGATCGGGGAAGGTTAGGAGAACATAAAAGTCAAAGAGCACAACTATCTAGAGATAACTTGACGTTTCCGCGCAGTGAAATTAAAAAACGCGAATCCGACACAATACCTTCGTCGGGGAGGAGGCTCAGAGGTGTTTGAGTATCATTAAAACTCGATCTCTCGGCGCGTGTTCCGGTGACGCGCCGTTTTTCGCAACACGTCACCCGGAGTTAACAAAACGAGAGGCCGCCGCCGTCGCCGGACGGCCGGGGATAAAAGTTTTCGCGCTCAATTTATCGCCTAAGTAGCGTCGTTTACGAAACTTGGATCGCGTCGAGATCCAAGCGCTTTTCTCATCCGCGCGTCCCTCCCCCCGCCGCGCTCTCGCGAATTCGTTCTGTCTTGTCTTCCTGTGCCATCCGTTTTATTTGCATTCTGTACAACCCTTCCAGATTTCCAGGAAAACTGGTTCAAACTACCGGGCGATATACAAACTCCGGGGGAACGGGGAATTCAAGCTTGCATGGATCGGGAGGGATATGTTACAACGTCGTGAAATTCATATAACACAGATCTCTTCTTTCCCGAGAGAATTTCGCTCAATGCCATGTGCCGGAATGTTCAATCGAGCGCGCTGCGTTCTTCCGGAAAAGTTTTAAAACTAATAGCAATTATAGGAATATGCGGCTTAACGTTTTATACACGCCGTCTGTTTTTTTCGGAACGCGGAGACAGAACGTTACAGCAGAGATATTCAGAGATTTTCTATAGACTTCAGACAATGTACGAAAATTGGCTCAATTTCTGTTATGATAATACTAGGATGTTCTATAAAGGTTCATGGTTATTGCAAAATTTCTAGAGAGTGTGAACCGCATTGATCGCGTAATACGCAGTAGAATCAATTTTCTTGTAGCAAATGTCCCTTTCAGTTAATTTTGAAACGCACAGTTGCAGAGAAAATTGTTAATTTAAATCTGTAAAATGTTTATAAAAGATTATGACATGTAAAATCTTTCACATTTTAAAAAATACGATTTGTTTTCCTATTTTAATGGTTATTTTTTTATTTTACTAAATAACTAGCATATAAATATAATATAAATCGTATAGCATTATAATATTTTGAGAAAATGAAAGCTGTTTTTCTTTAAAAAGATATTAAATAAATTATTTTTTAAATATTAAGAACACAACAACGTCATATGTATATTTTAAGCTATAACGACACATTATGCTATATTACTTACACAACGTTGCACCCATTTCATAATGCCTAAAATTGCTAGTAATGAAGGATAAGCTAACATATTTGCATAATCAATCGCGCATTTATTGAATTACCTGTCGGAGCAATCAAGCGGTAATGCTCAATAAATTGTAAAACAATTATCAGTTTTGTAAGAAACTAATAATACTGTTGTGTCTTTTTTTGTGTTATTGAAGAATACTTTTCGATATAGTATAATGACATTTTATATTTCTATTCCTATAATATAATCATACAATTTTATATATATATCAATTTAATTGTTCCTGCATTATCACATCATTATTTAATAACGATATTAGTTCCTAATTTGACAAATGTTACATCATACTTTCCTCAATCATAGAATGAACATTTTGACGTTTTGATAAACTGATGAATATCAATCATTAGCATAGAAAATGCACATACACACACATTTCATTATATATATATATATTGAATCGTGTAACGAATACCAATTTAAATTATTACGGTGTGAAGCCGATAAAATCGAACTTTTTAAATCAACTTGCATCAGAAAAAGAAGAAGGAAATCTCTAGTACTATATACCTATTATTTCGCGGCAATAAGAAAGTTTTATTCTCATAAGCCGCGGCTTTGTTCGTGAACGTGTATTAGTCCGTAAATCGACGCGGAAGAGGCGAAGAAGCATATCTATCGCCGCGAATCGACCATTCTCGGCGACTCTACGAATTTACCTCCAAGAGTTCACCAACTAGTTTCCAAAGTCAATGAATTAAGCTGGCCGCGATGCCGCTCGCGATTTAATTCATCGATCAACGCCTTTCGTGCTTCTCTCTTGAGACTCCTAATTGAATCCTTACGGCGTAACGAGCGACCACGCAATCCTTAGTTTATATCGTGTCCCTTAATGAAACACGAAGTGTATGGAAACTTTGCACAGATAGCAACGATGCGACAAAAAGCTATTTTAAATTTTATTAATTTTGCGGAGTAGAAAGAGAGATGAAGAGAGAGAGAAGGAGATTTTCATCACGTATATAAAATAATTTTTTTGTTTTATTTTATCTGCATTGTGCTTTTACAGAGTATTACTCTTGAGTACATAAAACAAAAAAGAAATTATACATAGTAAAACATATTTATTTTCTTACTTTAATTTATATTTCGGCTTTTTGCGAATTACAAATTACTTTTCAGATTATGTTATTTCGTTTTTACAAAATACTACTAGTATATTTCAATGTATCTGATGTATCACGTAAAATATTGGTTAAATCCTGCTGTCGTACCTGCAGCCATGTACATACAGCATACTTCATCAACGTCGCTCGACTTTTAAAGGAAACGGGATACTCGCCACTCGAGCCGCGGTGATATACCGTGCTAGAGTATGTCAAAGTACATCAAAGCGCTTGCTTTCAAAGCGGACAGCATCGGCCGCATTCACTGTGAAACGATCTCGATCGCCAAAGACATTAACTGTTTATACCTTTTACCAAATATCCTCCTCTGCGCGTGGTCGTCCGTCAAAATGTCGATATCAGTATGCCCAGCGCGTTGCTAGCGAGCAGTCCGACACATACATCAACGTATGATACTTGAGAGGGAAAATGCAAAATAAAAGATGCACCGAGCGGAAAAAGAACGGGGTGTATTTAAATCGAACAACGAAAAAAAATCCCTAAATTAAAGTAATTTGAATTGTTAATTTGTCTCCAATGTTGCGAAAGAAAATTGCCACACAGCTGCGCTTCGTTATTTTTACCGGAATATTTGTTATCGATATCATGTCTTATATTTTTATCTCTAGATGATATTATCATAAAATAATTAATTAAATATTAATTATTTATTCGATTACTGATTATATCGGCAATTGTAATTCGGCGGTAAATAAATCTCACTGAGTGTATTGATTATTACAATGTGTGTAAATTACACTCTAGGAAAATTATTTCATTTAATTAATTCATGGCTTTCTCTCTATCTCTCTCTTATACGTTTGCTCATTATACATAATCAATTATCGTATCCATGTTAATGATAAAGAATGATTAACATGTGTAATAATACATGAATAAAATACCAATTATAAGTTCATAAGTAATAACAAGATCTTAATAACATAGATTATAGAGACCCTTCTCTTTTTTTTAAAATAATAATACATTTATAAAATTTATATAAGCTACATCACTTACATTAATTTGCTTAACAATTGCAATCATCGAGCAAATTATCTCTAAGACATCTATATAGATATCTATAGAGATATCTTAATATTCAAAATTTATTTTAAATTAAAAAAACGTTATCATGAATAATCTTTATAATTATATACGTGTTCCAATCGCGTAAAATGTAATACAATCTCTCTCTTTTTTTGCTTATATTTTGTAATAAAATTTCATATTGTGCGAACAATATACGATATCTCTAATAAATTTTAGGTTCCATTGTCAAATAAGAACACGAGATAAGAAAATAAGCCAACGTATCTATATTTGCGCGTATATATATAATAATATGTGTGCGCGACACAAACAATACGTTTGTCTACATTTATCTTTTTAGAAATTGAAAAAAAAATCATCGTATCGAAATTGCGAAATGCCGTGTCGAAACTCTTATTTAAAGATAGAGATCGCTCCAAATGAATTGCTGCGCGCGATCATCAAAAAACTAACAATGGCTAAGTCAAAAAGAATCGGATAACGCGTGTTTCTCAACCATCAACTTGTGCACTTTTCTCTTTCGCTCTTGCTAATAGCGTAATATCGAGTTCGTAATATATTATGTTATTTATAATAATGATAAGAAATTATACAAAACAACCAATTATATTAAACATCGTATATACAGAAAAGAAAGAGAGAGAAGCTACATTTCGCTAATTTCAAGAAAAAACGGGAACGGACACGGGTCTGTTGAAAAACATCCGATAAGATATATTTTTTTATTATCTGCTCAATCATCGTAAATACACATTGCAAATGCGAGTTTGCAGTTTGCAAAGTAATACGCGAAAATATTGACGCTTTTCCGCGCGTCGAAGAGCGAGCAGCAATATTTTCGCCACATTATTTTTTCAAAGAGCGTATTTGAGTTCGCGACTGGGAATGTTGATTGACGTTTGTCGCGCCCGCGTTCTATGGGGGAAAATAAATAACGCAGCGTGTACGTAACCGCAGACCTGGTGTGCGAAATTGTCGTTGGTACAAGAATGAAAATGTTATCTTTTACCCAGAGATATAGGTATATATGAGGCACAATCTGATGTATGCTCCCCCAATTCCCAGTCCATCCCAGCTTGGAGCGTGGCCTCTTTGTGTGATCGCACGCGTACATGTTTTCCCCGTTCCCTCGCTCTTCGCGACCCTTTTCATTCGCTATTTATAGTGATTGCTTGATTTATTGTATTACGCCTACACAAAGCATACTGAAGTGGTCGTAGATACGAAATTTCGACATCACAAATTCGATCGTATATTCGGTTATGAAATAAAAACTATAAGAATATTATTTCATTTTATTTCGAAAGAAAACGCACACAGAAGAGAGAAAGAGATTTCTATAAAATTCAAAATATGTTTTATGCTTGCAATATATGTGCTATACGAAATTACTCATCGACAGAGCTAAATAATAATTAAATAATAATTTTAGCGATTCTAATAAGATTACATTTAAGATCAATATTGCTAAGGGCCATCTTTGCAAATTTGTAACATAATTTCTCGAAACATATATATAAGTACGAATAAACGAGCGTTGGAATATATGTACAAATTATATGAGTAATATGTATTATGTGAATAATGTAAATAATTAAGTATTCATTTGCTTTAACCGATTGATCAAAGCATTAGCATAATTTAATAACGCTAATATAATTAATAACTGCTATCGGTGATCGGGATTACGATCGCATTTATTAATTTTATACGGTATAAGCATATCTCACGATGAAACCGAAACGATATTGTATCGTCGCCGAAATTAGTAAAATCGATTTATTGTGATTTTCATTTCATGCCGAGTAAATATTTTAGCGCGCCGAATAAACTGCAAGCTGGGGCCCGCTTGCTCGTGTAATTTACGCTAATTCATTAGACTAAAACCGATAGTACGGTGCGTGTACTACATTGGAAGTGCCGTGAAAGTGCCGGTGTTCCGATTTAATCAGTTGCCGTAGTTATTTTGTCGAAAATACGAATATTTTGAAGTTGCCATAAATCCTTGAACGCCAATGTCACGTACGAATCGCGCGTTTCTAATAAGAACTCGCCCTCCAGCATGTTCGTAATTTTCAAGAACGCTACACACTTCATCTCCGTTTAAGAATTGGGTCACGTATCTTACCAAGTGACGTTTCATATATTGTATTTGTAAAATAAATACACTCATATATATATTGCTTCACTCAATTCTTCGAAATCTTGTAGAATATATAACTCACAATCAATGTTTAATAATGATCGAAACATTAATTAAACAGGATTAAATTTACGATCTAAGTAAATGTAATTTAAGAAATATCGCACACAAAAATCAATATTCATCGATAGATCTGTCATTACTATCCATGGCTTTTCTGACAGTCATATTTAATATAAATATATACTATATCGAGTCTCTCTTTTCATTATATAAATGCGATGATATGGTTCGTACAGTCTTTATGATCGTCTATTTCAAGGAGACACGTAAGAAATACCGTTGAAACGTTTCGCCATTTTCGAACTTTATGATATCGTGGACTTGAGTTTTATAGCGACCTTTCAATAGCAATGGCATTACCGATTCAAATTGTGTCCCACGTTTACGAGCCATTTTCACTGGGCGTTGTTTTACCGTTGCCCATAGTCGACCTTACAAACACTGTCGCGGTTCTGTAGAAAATTGCTACGTGCCGAGAACTGTTGAACTAAAAAAAGATGCCCTGATTTTAACGATTGCAGTTTGTTTTTATTTAATTTAAAGATGTCTCTCTCTCTCTCTCTCTCTCTCTCTCTTGAAACTTATTAAAAATTTTTAATAAAGTAATATATATATATAGAGCCGTTGAAAAAAATTTTCAGTGTGATATGTTTTAAAATATATATTCTTTTTTATCTATTTTTTTACTAACAATAAGCCTATTTTTCTCATTTATTGCCATCATTTAAAGATTCTTTTCTTGCTCTAGATGAGTTGTAATTACTGCTCGATATGAATGGACATGCTCAATCATACAAGGAATACCTACGTGATATAAAATTTATGGTATCCAATATCCATTCGCAGATAGAGAAGATATGAAATTTTTTAGAAGTACGTGCACGGACTCGCACGGTAGCATTTAATATGACACATATTTTTTTTTTTTTTTTACCCTTTGCCGCACTTCTATTCGAGGGATCTTGTTAAATCTCATTCATCGTCGAAAAAAAAACCGACGCGCAAGTTTATGCGGTTTTTCAACGTGCTTGTAATCCGTGTCGCATTGCGCGGTAATTGCAACTAGCTAGCCAGCAAACCCACGACTAGAGAGACATTCGCGTCTGTCGACATTGATCACGTTTTGTTACGTTTATTGAGAGATGATATAGTATTGCGAGAAGAATGCAAATGAAAAGTGTTGCATAAAACGGAAATTGAAATCCTTGTCTATTGTCATACCAAACGCATACATATATTCCATTTATGCATAATTTGCATTCTATTAAATAATTCTATTTATGTGCCAGCTAAACTAAATATTATTAAATAGGTTAAATTATTCGCTTTGATATCAAATAAAATTTTAGTTGATTCTAAAGCGATATACTTAACAATGTAAATCCTTGTAAATATGTAATGTGATCGTAATTCCATCCGCAATAAATCTCTTATTAGAATAGTATAATTAATATTTCATATTTTGTTCTAAATTCATAGCATAATATTATATGTCACACAATTCATTAACATTAATTTCATGCTACAAAAAATAAAAAATTTCTGGCTAAATTTAAATTTTACAATTAGTTTTTTGAAAATGTCTTTTTATTTTATTTGAAAATAGTATTGATTTCGAAAGACATCGCGGATTGTAATTTAATAATTTAAATGTAAATACATAAACCGTCGAATTATGCATAACAATGTCAAGTACAACATTCTCATCTATTATAAATATTCGAGAAATATTTTCCGAATAAGTGCTGGAATTCGTTACGCTTCATTTAATGCAATCGCAGAGCTTTAAGAGAGATTTTCATAGCACAGAGGAAAGTGAATTAGTTGAAGCTAAAGCTAATTTAATACACAGCAGGCAAGCTGTAAGCCAAGGAAAAATTTTATTTGCATAACGGGTTACGAATCGTTGACAAGATTTCTCATAGAGCAAAATTTTTGAGGGGCCTTGATTCGACGAGCCATTATAACCCACGTTAAAGGATAAATTTATGCGAGCGACGGAGGTACGATTTTAAGGGATAATTAAGAGAATAATTATCTGTAATTAACCGAGTTAATCGCCTGTAAAGTACATGGGAAAGCATGGGATGGGATGGCACTGAAATCAATTCAATACGAGGTGAATATAGATAAATCTAGCAACCGTTTGAATTACATGGATTGCATAATGTTCGAGTTGAATTTAAAGAGAAGAAGAGAAGTCGATGTATTTTTCGATACATCGATTTCAATTTTTATCATTATGAACTATTATCGATGTCAAAAAATGTTTATGTCAAAAATTTATACTGCTTTTACGTTCTCTAATTTCTACTAAAGAAAGGAAAAAAAGAAAAAGAGAGGGAAAGAAAAGAGAAAAGTTTTCAATACTTTATTTAGATCAAAAAGAGCGATTCTTATTCTTATGATTTATTTGTCGAAATCGCATTCTCCGTAGAACGATCAAATCCATGATAACATTTATAACAAATAGAAAAGTAAAAAAGAACACAACAAGAGAGAGAATGATTACGGCAATTTTTTTCCCGAAATATTCCAGCGACAATATCTGGAAAACTGTCGACAGATATCCGTTAATATCTTATAATTATCAAAGCCACTCAACCGTTCTTGGTGTGAAATCTTACCGCCATAAGTGTCCTTTTGTTCTCTTGGTTCTTAGATTTAGGTATACACGCTCCATTGTTCTGAGAGAAACGACGAACCGCTTATACCGCTAACTGCACATTCCGACTATGAACCTTTATACGCGAATATACATACATTACGGGAAAATCCATTAAATTCTAAACATAATTGCGGTTTCACGTATGATACTTGCCAGATATTCACGTTGTGCATGAATATTATATAGATATCCGTTTACAGGATTCCAACTTTATATATTATATATAACATATATAGCACGCATGGCCATAAATTATTCCTAATGATCTATAAAATAAATATATAAAATGCATATACATCTAATCTGTTTGTTTACATTATAAATAATTTTTTAAATAAATGCACACAATACCTGATCCATATTAAAAAATAGATGCAAAATAATATTTTGCATCTATAATTATCGGTGCAACCGAGTCGTTAGATATGTTAAAATTGAAAATACTTTTGAGTGCTTTATTTGGGAGGATAGCACTAGATAATCGCTATCGATTTCTCGTTAATCTCTCACGGCTCTGTTGAAAGTAGCGATCTTTCTTGTCAGCCATTATCTACGTCTCACTTTCAATTAATATCGGATATTCACTACGCGGTTAAATTTTCACTCATAAAACCTATGGATACATAATGGATATCTATGTTAAAGCTTCTAAGGCTCTCGATATCCGCATGGCATATATCGTATGTGCCATGTGAATACTCGATAACTCGCGATATTGGCCTTAAGTCGTAGATCGTCGCGGATGAAGGTTGCACGTATCTAGTAATAACAAGACGATAAACCTCCGCGTGATGGTCGGATTTCTGCGCGGAAACGTAATAATGTTTGCCCGGCTAACGCTGGATTCTTGCAAACTCCGATCTGTCGCTCAACTTCGACTTATTTTACAAGAATCGATATAAACGTGAGGATCGATCTCCACCCTACGGGAATTCGCGGATCTACGGTAAATTGATATTGACATTACAAGATAGGGTTAGGTCGATCCGGATATAAGAGCATCATACTTCATGTTTTCTTTCACCGGAATGGTCAGCGAAGACGGAGAGAGAGAGAGAGAGAGGGAGGGAGAGAGAGAGAGAGAAGAAAGGATAGATAGAAAGAGAAGAGAAAGAGAGAGAACTTCTACAGCTACAAACAAACAACAAACTTGGAAGCCGCCTTCGACACGAAGAATTTCATCTAGCAAGACTGTAGCGTTGAATCTATGTATGAGAGCTTTACTTTTTTTTGGTTCACCTACTTTTTCTTTATGTACCTTTTTTTTGGTATATGAGATAATATATATTTTTTGATAATTTATAAATTAGAAGTTGCTTGGTAAATTTCATTATTGTAGTAATTTATGAATCATAAAATTTTTCTATTAGATATTTGCTTATTTACACACTCTTTTTCTCTCTCTCTCTCTCTCTCTCTCTCACTTATCATAATAATATATATATTTATTTAATATAACGTTTAACAATAGAATATTATATTTCTACAGAGTTTTGTGATATATATTTACGGGTGTATATTTATTGTACTATGCTCACAATAATTTTAATCTGATACGATGTGAAACATGCAAATGTCACGTTTATTTATATTTCATCAAAATAATGTTCACGTGAAGCAAAAGCAGCTCTTGTAAAATGATAAAGTGATCGATCAATTACATTTCACGTATTCTATGATCGCAAACTTATCGGAAGAAAAACGATCGGAAAGAACTTTGTAAGATAGTATACTATCTTACAAAGGCGAAAGGGACAAGTCTACAATCACTTCCTTTGAGTATGTCGATGAGAGACTACGTGTATTGAAAGACGATCAAACTTTCTTCTAACACGCGTGCTACTGCTAAGAAAATCGAATCTTCAAAGTTATCGAAAAAATCTGTCGCAAATGAGAGAAAATATATTACACGCTGATATATCGTAGTATCGTAAAGAAATTAACAATTTCTAATGAAAATTTATTTCTTTTTTATAATCTTATTAGCTATAAAATCAATTATAAATAGTGCAACATATTAAAAATTGCAAAATGCATTATAATTAACATTATTAAAATTTATCATATGAACAATTAATGTAATTAAAAATTAATCTACGTAGAGGAAAAAATTGGAAAGAGGACTTCCTATCTTGAATTATCGATTTTTTTTCGGGATTAATATTTCTGATTTTTGAAGCAAGGTTTGTATATAGCGCGCATATATAGTACACATTTATAAATAATGGAGAAAACAAATTGCTCTCTCGCTCTCTCACTTTCGATCTGTTTGCTCGGATACATGGAATAAAACTTGAATGGCAATCGTGCTGCTGCGTCTAAATAAGGTAGGTAGGTAGGTCAGTATCACGTAATATGGTCACAAAACAAGAGGTACAAGGATAAGAGGGAATAAAATATGGGAACTGCCAAATGTGCGATGAAGCGTGTGCGGATTCACCGTTGGGAGGGTGAATTTACTATGGCACGGTTGAAAAGTAGGTCGGAAGGAGATACCATAATCGTGAATCCGTCACGTATAATCCGTATAACGTAGCAGTCCAATACCTAGGTGCTTGCAAACGGATCAAGATTATTTGCAACATCTTCCATTATCTCTCGAAACGTGAAAACGACATCAACAGAAGTAATTTGTACATTACTTGAAAAGATTATTTTATGTTTCATCACTTTATTACATTTTATTTTATATATACTTTATAAAAGAAAAGTTGATCGATTTAAAGCTAAATATAATCTAAAATAAATGACTATTGTAATTATCGTATAAATAACACGATTTATTTGATTATACTGGTATAATAATTCGATGAATTGAAGTAATGATTCAGATAATAAATGTAGATTATTAGATACGCACACAAATTACTTTTGCTTGACTGCGGCTAGCTTTGTTCCTCACAATTAGAATACATATAGCACAATAACGTTATCGACAAGCGTCAGCTCGTCGAGAAACTCGATTTACCAGTGGTGAGGATGGTCATAGTGTACCATGTTATTGAACTAATTGCTTTAGGATCACGGCGTAGAGCAGCTGCTGCGTATGCATGCAAAATTTATCTGTAAGTCTACTGAATTTTCTTTTAATTAAATGCATAATCGAAAAACAAAATAAGTAGAGAAAATATATTTTTTCAATAATTATTCTTTAAATTTAGAAAGAGCGTTAGCAGTCACAAGAGAGCCGAGAAAGAATAATATAAACACCCCAAAATTTTTTTCTGTCTTTTAAACAAATATATATGTATAACCAGGACAGCTAAATAGAAGCAAGCATATATTTTCATCAGATATTGAATTTATTTTAAATTCAACTCTACTCGCCGTCTATAACAAAATATTTTAATGTAATTATAAATTTCATTGAAGGATGCTCAGAAAACGAAACAGAAGGGCATTGATTATTAAGCAACAAATATGACATCACTTCAAATCTGTTCACCGTTCTTGTTGATATTTTTTTTTAACGACCCAGTCAATCTCGATCGACAAATCCGTAATACGGCCGCAGCAAGTGACGGCCGATAAATCGATGCCGCGTATCGTAACGAATTACAGTTCGAACGTACGACGCATTGTACGTTTGATTTAATTACCTCTTGCGCATGATCACCGGAGCCTGCTTCGCCTATCGTCGAATTTCGACCAATACCACCTGCCTATTACGCGTGGGAGACACGCGCGCGCAATTTCTCTCGGTTTTATTTTTTTTTCTTTTTTTTTCACTGTCGAGCTTGGTTATATCGAAATATTCTCTCGCTCCCGTCCGCAACCGTTCCCTGTATATCCCAGCTCTACAACAACTTCCCCGCCTTCTCGGCAGCTCACCTCCCAACTCGACGACAATGCGACGGGAGGGAGGAAGAAAAAAAAATTAAATCGAATGTATTTCGGCCGGGCGAATGAAAAGTTTCGGAATAACGAAGAGTCGACACTCTAATTCTTCCATTACAATGACCACCGATCGTAACGTTCGCCCATTCTCGTTTTGGAGAATTTTAAACATAGCTCGGAATTGGGATGAAAGAACGAAAGAGAAAGAGAGAGAGCCGGAGAGAGCAACTTTTTCGTTAAATGTTTTTATTCAGACGTCATCGTGTCAGGAAGAAACAAAAGGTATAAGGATCGAAGAGAACCAATGTAATTTGACGCGGACATTGTAACATGTTGTAGTGCGTCTCGAGTTTTGTTTAATTTCACGGTATTGTTACCAAATTATTTCTAGATGGTAGGCATTGTTTCACAATATTGATGAATGTGTCAAAAAACTTTTCGACTATTGCAAGCAACCCGTTTTTTTCTCTTTACTGCATGTCCCGTGATTTTAAACAAACGTTTTTTATACTGGAATATATCACTTCCACACCACAGGCACACGATAGAGTTCATATATAGAGAATAGAACTTAAAAATATGCAAAATAATATATGCATTTAATTATAACAATGCCAGGAATCTCAAGTTGCATCTGCGCGATGCTAGAATAATTTATTTAAGAAAATGTATTTTGTGAGAAAGAAAAAGAGAAAGAAAGCAAGCGTGCTGTGCCATTTTCTTCTGAATATACGGAGTCTCCCGTATGCAAAGGATAGAGATATAAAAATGCGCATCGGATGAAAGAAGCAAAACACATCTATGTATACGGAAATTCTTTTTCGAGGCTTTCTTTGAGGGCGTCGACGGTAGCTCGGAATAAAGTCTACACAGTACAACTTGCAGCTTGGCCTGTGGCATTATATTCTATAGAGAGAAAGTTCGGCCGAAGATTTTTTTAAAATAACCGACAATAAATGAGGAAAAAATCTTGCGCATTTTTTCATATAAAATATAAGAGATTCGCATGAAGGCATGTTATTATAGAAAATATTAGAAATTATAAAAATATTTTATTACTATGTACTTTTTCTCTCTTTCTACAATTTACATATTTCCTCGTTTCATAAAAATGTTATTTTCGTCATAAAATTATTATAATGTTTTTATTGATAAAAGAGATCTTGATGCAAAAAAAATTCTTTAAAAAATAGTTTTTTTATTTAGAGAACGAGAAATCTCAGAGAACAAAGAAGAAAAAATATGTGTAAATTACTCTGATATTTCTATCAAACAGTATTACTATATTACCTCGTAACATAGAAGAATTACATGAACCGTAGAATTGCATGAACCGAGATTTAAAGCTTAGTAAAGAAATTAATGTCTCATAATCGGTACATTTATTTTATTAAGTGTTGCCATTTCTCAAGTTTCCGCTGACCAAATTAAAGCACTATAAAGAAGATAAAGATGAACGGTGTACTTTTTGACTTCCGCCTCGTTTCGTCCACTACTACTTATCTGCCTCCAGATTCCCGTAACTATTGGCTGGCCATCTTGCGCGGAGCATTCTGGAGCGAAGAAGTAACGAGAGCGATTCGAGATGGAAGTCGCTTGTACTTTCGATCAGCGTAGAAATCTCTTTCGTGTCTCCGGCGCATAGCGTACGCTGAGATAAGAGCATAAGACTTTGGTAATCCACCTGGAAAAGGGGCTGCAGATATATATATATATGGCTGCAACAACGTGAGCGCTCGCTTCGAAAAGGCAGCCTTAATACCCGCGGGAGCTTGTCGTTTCGCGCTGCTACCTGGAATCAGCCTGATTCCATTTAGAAATATGCGCCACGATGTGTTTCACGTGCGATACTCTTTTTACTATTACCGGCCCCGCCAAGTGGCAACCCTTGTATAATAAAAGCGCCGGAGGTTCTCCTCGGGTTTGCGCGGCCGACTAAAGTGTATGATAATTTGTATTGTTTCAGCGCGCAATCTTGTCGCATTCCGCGTTTCCTTCCCGGGTTGCTGATGAAGATTTACAACGCTATTTTATTTTCTGTCTTTTTGCCGTTCCCGAGATTCTTTTACCGGTTGGACATCTAGGTTAATCCTGTGATGGATTGCATTGCATATTATCCTGCTGGGGAAAAAAAAACTGCTAATGATATATTAATATATGGCTGCAACAACGTGAGCGCTCGCTTCGAAAAGGCAGCCTTAATACCCGCGGGAGCTTGTCGTTTCGCGCTGCTACCTGGAATCAGCCTGATTCCATTTAGAAATATGCGCCACGATGTGTTTCACGTGCGATACTCTTTTTACTATTACCGGCCCCGCCAAGTGGCAACCCTTGTATAATAAAAGCGCCGGAGGTTCTCCTCGGGTTTGCGCGGCCGACTAAAGTGTATGATAATTTGTATTGTTTCAGCGCGCAATCTTGTCGCATTCCGCGTTTCCTTCCCGGGTTGCTGATGAAGATTTACAACGCTATTTTATTTTCTGTCTTTTTGCCGTTCCCGAGATTCTTTTACCGGTTGGACATCTAGGTTAATCCTGTGATGGATTGCATTGCATATTATCCTGCTGGGGAAAAAAAAAACTGCTAATGATATATTAATAATTGAAATCTTTAGCTATCTTGTGATCGATTAAAATAATACATTACGAATAATAAGAAATGTGAAATTAAAATTCTGTTATTTATAAAAAATAATATACAATTTCTTCTAACTCGTGAGCGAAACGATATCATTTCGAGCTAGCTAACTTTCTCGAATAAAATAGACTCTCTAGTTCTCGACGATCGCGCTCTCGAACCCCTTAGTAGATATTAGAGAGACTTCCTTGATTCGATACTTTTTCCTTCCTTCTCGCGCATATCTATTTCTTACGAACGATTAAAGTTGGATGTCGATGGCTCTCTTGCGAAGAAAATATGTTTGTAGGAAACATAGCACAGAACATCCTCTAAGCTCTTCGTTCGACAATGTCGCGTTCTGCCAACAAGTACAACGGGAAAATGCAGTCGTTACCGGTCTTCTTCGTTTTTTTATCACAGTCTTGCCGAACATATAAAACGATGTTCGATGTTTATTCGAGCGTATGGGTCTAAATCTTAAACTGACGTGTAGAAGTCCGCTATTGTTGCAGCAACTAGACATGTATTGGTTTATCGATCTGAGGTAGCAGCTGGAATTTGTCCGTAATAACATTTTTGAAAATGTCCGCGATGTGTGTGCGGCGATTTACCGACAAAATATATAAATTCAGCATAAATATATCTTTCAAATATAAATAACGTAACATTAAAAAGGAATTAATTAATGCTCACATTATTGTCTCGATAATGACAATCATATCTCTCACATAAAATTAATAATGCTATAATTCAGATTTACACTTGAACTTTATCCGTAATCTCATGTGCAAAATCATCACGACGAGAAAGAGAGCGTTTTAACGATTGTCCCACAAAAGACTTCTATCGGAATAAACAGAATGGAGGACCCTTGAAAGTCCTTTTGTTTGGCAAGTCAATAGATGTATGCCAAGAGCTTTTAAGGGAGCTATAAACACTGTATATCTAGGACTATTTATAAATGTCAAGAGTAACGTATCGATCTCGCGGTTAGACACTTAATTTTTCGCCTTTCGCGTTTCCTTTATGTGGATTTGATTGATTGTTTTACGATACCTACAAGTACATACTTGCTATTTATTATTTTTTCGCATGTATTACATCATGTTATTTAAATTATTGCAGGGTTTGCAAAAAGATTAGGTTTTTTTGTCATAAAATTGCGCTGTCAAAAAAAATTTATGAGTCCTTTTTTTCTCTCTTTTCTTGCATAATAATATTAAAGATAGTTATATTAATTTAAGAGGATCATCCGGCTATTCGTGCGAATATCTTGAATTATATTTCTGATAATTCTACAAACTCGCAATCAATGCACGTAAGCATTGTTGCTACTCGAGCATTTATTTCTTGTTGCACGCATTGTATCGTGTGCGCATCAGATGTTTTGTGCGCAACAAACCGCGAATGTTTCCCCAAACGTCTTTGTTTAGGAAGGTATATGTCGGCGATAAATCGACAAGCGTCCGGTTTTTCTAGTAAGAAGGAAGAAGGAGCACGTCGAAGAATTTCAACGGACACGCTCGAACGAGCGGAGACCGCGTTTAAGTTCGATATACAAGTCTCGAGAAGAATGTAAGATGGTTTACTCGTTGTATTCCTTCGCCAGAGAAGCTCCTACATATACCAGTATACCCCGACTAATACGACGTATACGGTTTCTCATCAATATCTTCGCGAGATCCGCTTTTCGTTTAAAATTATTTCGGCATTGTCGTATTATTCATTTCAGATATAAAATACCATATTGCTTTATCTCTTTTCACATACACTATAATTATTATTAATTTTTAACTAAATTGTAAATTATTATACACATTTGCAATTATTCAATACATTAATTCAAAAAATAATTTAATAGCTGCATATTGCTTTAAAAAAATATATCTCTTGCGAGATATTGATCATTATGCTAGAGTCCATCTAGTAGATCTAAATCAGGTTAGAAGTTGAATTTGAATTAAACTAGAGTTATAGATAAGTTAGGTAAGTTACATATTTAAGCTCAAGTTAGATTCTCTAATCCGGCTTGGCTTCAGCTTAATTCGAACCGGCTTAAATATCAAACATAAAGGAACAACTACGTATCGTATAAAACTCTATAAATATTCATAAAAGATATTTCTCTTTGTAGGAGTATAATATTTGTTGATAAATTTCGTACCAATTTATGGTGCAAATTTTCTCAAGGCGCTAAAAGCGGGAAGCTAAATTCTTTGATTCGGTTAAATAATTTCATGGAATGCAGAAGAAGTTGCAGAAGAACACGTTTCCGCGTGTTATACTCGAATAAATGCATCACGAGAATTTCATAATCGACTGCATAACTTCAAAGTTGCGTTTGCTCGTTTCAGGTAAAAGTTGAGATCTTGCAACTCCTTCAACGCACAGATCGACTTTGTGAGATGGCTCGTGTAAAACTCTCGCTTTTACGGTACTTTCATCTTAGGTACTTTGTCTTTCATTTTTGCATTTCATATCGTTTAATATCCCACAAGCAATCGCACTACGCTTCACAGTTTTATATAAAATTATATATTTATATAATTATAGTATATATAAGAGCAAAATATATTTTATTCGAATCCGCGCCACACACAATTTTTATATTTCTAATTATATTACAAATTTTGCTATGAAATTTTTTATATGGAATAGACGGATGAAGTTGGCCTTCCGATATTAGAAATTATTTTTAAAAAAAATTTTGAAGAAGTCAACCTTACGTTAGCTCCCCAAATGGTACAAAAATAGTTTTCAATCAACCTAATGGATACATTTTCGTTTGCACATTTCCATACAATTTAAATTTTTGTTTACACATCTCCTAAAAAAGTTATAAAGAAGCTTGGAATTTTTTTAACCCCCCAAAGTTTTTTTTTAACTTTTTCTAGAAATGTGCAAATGAAAATTCAAATTGTTTTTAAATATGCAAACGAAAATCTATTAGATTAATTGAAAACCATTTTTGTAAAAATTGGGAGGCTAACGTGAAGTTGCCCCCCCCCCCCAAGTTTTTTTGATATAACTTTTTTACTAGAAGTGTGCAAACAAAAATAAAAAAGTGCATTCATGTGCAAACAATATGCAAACGAATTGTGTAAAAAAACTTAATTATTTCTACAATAATATCGAGGGGAGGAGGCTGACTTCACTCGTCTATATGAAATGTCTCTAGTTGAATATACGTCATATATGTCATAAAAAAAAGATTCAGTAACATGCAAACAACGTCATGACCCGTCATAATTTCACGATTCTTTCAGTCGAGCAACGTATTTCTTCGTATCGATTCACAGTCTGTCATTCGATGTGGAGTGCTTAGTAAGTTTGAAGAGCGTTGCAGACTGCAGTTGTGAGGTCGTTATAAATACTTCAGCCTATTGTTCTCAACGATTGTTGTGAATTGTTTCGAGAGGCAGTCATCAGCATTAACTTGTTTCTGTTTTAGTCTCGAATAAATCAGTTTTGTATCTTACATTTAAAGAATTATTACACAAAAACAGAAATTATATATGAAACACAAATGAACCTCACTAACAGGATTGCCACTATTCCTTAATTATTACCACGATTTCTCAATTTTAATTGTTACTTACACACACACAAATACACGCAAAAACTAAACGTTAAATATCCAATTGTTATGCAATGCACACAAAAAAGTACAATGTTATGCTTCTCTCTCTCTCTCTCTCTCTCTCTGATCATAATTTTATAAATTAATTCTCGTCGACACCAGGAAAGACGCAGTTTTTCAAATGCGCATTTAAATAACGGCCAACCCTGCGGTCCGACATCAGGAAGGACATTTGTCATGTAACAACTTTTCATTTATCTCCCTCATATTATTTCCTGTCATTAATCTCTCTCTCTCTCTTTGCAAGATTGTTAATTCAAATTTTACATTTATTGCAATTTTAAGCAAGTCAATATATGTATTTCGGAAGTCACATGAAACATTATTAAAAAAATAATGCTGTTAAATTGCAAAGCGCATAATATTTTTAAATTATATGTCTATAGAAATATATAAATTTATGAAGTGATACAAAAATTACGAAAGGCACAATATATTATCGTAACTCTAGTAGAATCGACATTTCGCAGCCGCTTCAACTATCATTGGTACTTGTCCATGCTATTTTTCTGTTTCACTTTTCTTCGTTGATCTTTTTACTCGATTTCTATCCGAGTTTCTCGCGCGCGCGTTTTCGCCTACTTCTATTAGAACGTCCCGCGAACCATCGATGCGATCCTTTCGAGTTTTCCTCTTTGAAACTTCTTTATACGTTTTCTTGCTCGAAAGTTCTTGACTCTCTTCGCCGATCTCAGCCGCTTCCTCGGATGCCTCCGCTCGCAATGTTACGACGCTTCTCTACATCGTTCTTACCTCCAATGCTGTTATTTCGAGATTCTAACTACGGGCCAAGGGCCTACCCGCTCCCGATGCCCTTAAACTCGTTAAAATCAAATCGTTCAGCACGTAATTCACGAGTAACGAGTTCTCTTAATCCATTTTCTTTTAGATATCGTTGCATTGCTTTTCTATTAATAAGAAATTAAGCAACATATGATAAAAATTCATAATTTTTTTATTATGATAGAATACCGATAAATATTTATTTATATAATAATCTCACGATCTCGCAAAAAATCTCTATCAAAATTTGTATAGTAATAGAGTAATATTAATCAAATGCATATATGGGTTTCTAAAAAATTAAATATGTAAAGTTTAATATATTATACTTTAATATATTAAAAATATCATTGAAAAGCAGAGAGAATTACATCGTAAGATTCTACGTGACAATAAAAATATGACGATTTAAAAGTTTTAATGCAGGATATTAATAGATATAATTACAAATCCCTCTCGTAAAGTTTAGCGGGGAAGAAATGAAATTTTCCCAAGTTTAATTCTCTTTGACCTTTGCGTCGCCCATACCGCGCATAATTTTGCTCCGGGTGGTGGAAACGCCACATGCAACTGCACAATCACGCTACAGTTTATTTTCTTTTTTTTTTTTCTTCTAGCAACGCTTAAGAAATCTCTTTCCAGAGTCGGTCATGACAGCGACCACTCTTTTCTCGTATATTTCTCGCACCCCCGCAGATCGGATTGCCCGCTTTGGAAGTAATTAGAAGTTCGTCAGTTTCTTGTCAGCCCATAATTAAAATCAGTCTCGGCGGCTTGAATTAAAATAATGAATAATTATTCGAAATTAGTTTTACTCCTTCTGCTTGAGGATGTATGGCTGTGTAACCGTCGCGGGGAAAGTTTGCGTTTCTCGTAGTGCGGCCAGCTCGACCGCAATGCATCACACGCGAATCATGCATTTCTGTGTTCTATTTAGAAATGCACTCGCAATAACAAGCTATGCATGATAAAGATATTTCTGTGATGAATTATTCAATCAGCGTAAGATGTCGATTGAATATTTGCATGATTGAATTAACAATTTAATATCAAGGCAAGCGCTTTATAAAAATAGAATCGTTCAGATATTGTGCATTTTTAATATAAACGTGGAAAAGAGAAAAGCTTTTTTTTATGAGAAAATCTAGTTTATTTTCTATATATTATATCGCGCACGTCTATTATAAAAGAATACCATGATTGTAGTGCAACAGGTCGTAGACTTATACGATCTGCCACTAGGGGATTGAACAACATGCAAGACTCGCAGACTTTACACTAAGATGTATTTTTACTCCGAACGACGCATACGGAAAGCTTATATTGCCCGTATAAATCTTCCCTCGCCAGTTTTCAACAGAAAGCAGCAAATCGCTAACGTTTCATTTCGCTATATATAACTTATCCCCGAAATGTTGCGTTTCACTTACGAATACGTCAGATTTATGTCGCGAAATTGGAGTACATCACAAAATTCTGTTCTCTATATATGTTTACATTTACAGAAATTCTCGTCTACTCGTCGTTGTGTGCCATGCACCGTGACAGGGAAAACCGCTGATTCGAACGTATCCCGCTAATTAAATAGTTTTACGGGACAAACCAGATCCATTACTAATGAACAGTACGCACAGTCGATGTAGTACATTTCGCAATTCCACTCGCTGTAATCGCTGGCGCAAAGCTGGCCTGTCACATGACACGGACATGTCGACATGACGCCACATTATACCTGTTGCAAGCTTTACACTTAACACTAATCCAATTGTCTTTACGCCATTTCAACAATGTCAACGTTTAATCTTTAAATGTATATGTGCGCGGTATTTTGCGTATTAAAAAATATAGCATCATGTATATTAATAACGATTAAAAATGCAAGCGAGTAAAATAGTGAAAAAAAAATTGTTTGAGATACATGTACTTAATTTGTTGGCCACGCGAATGCATAATGTTCAACTTGTTTTATTTTTATAACAACTTTAGATATCTGCTCTCTAACGTGGTGTTGGAATGCAACGAACCACGCGAGGTAGAACACGAAACTTCACACCGGGTAATGGACCTAATTTAATAAACGTTCGTGTCCCGAGATAACTGTAAGAAAAATGTCTTTTCCAAACATCGTTTTGTATCTATTTACTATCTTTCTAGGACACTCTTTCGTTTGCTCGGATAATTATAAGAATAAATAGATATTTATTTGTCATAATAACGTATATATATATATATAAGAAATTGATCAAGAAATTCAAAAAATTTCATTGTTATCGTAATAGTTGATCCATAAGATTTCAATAGCACTTCAAAGTGATCATATTGTTTAGTGATAGCCAAATTCGCTATAGGAACGGTAAACTATCCAGATTCAATTATAGTAATTCAATTATATGCGACATAGTGTCGAACATACTCGTTATAAATTTAATATAACTCGCTGAATGTAAATTATCCAGATTCTAAACTATTTCTAACGAAATTTAAACTAATCCTTAAACCTATCCGCAACATTGATGTCATGTCCTGTTGCAAGGCAATGTATGCGGTACCTTGTCGTTGAGAAAGAGAGAGTGAAAGCGTGCAGACGCGCGCGCGAGAGAGAGAGAAAGAGAGGGAGAGATTGAAATCTAATTAAGCTATCTACGGCTCGATGAGTCGTGCGATAACTCGCAGCTAGAAGATAACTCCGACGGCCTGTTCTCCTTAGAGTACCGACGCGCGTGCAACATCGGTCGATTGGCAAAATTCAATTACAAAACTTGCCGTCAATTGGGAGCATAATAATTCATTCAATACGCGCTGCTATCACTGTGATAGCAAAGATTATATCCTTCGGAGAGACGGATCTCTTTCACACACACACATATTTACTCACTCATTCACCTTCTCTCTCTCACTCATTTTACCTTGCAATTATAGAACAACATATCCTGATTCTTGAAACGCGCTCGTCAGGAAATTGATTAATAGGCGTCAACGCATATTTTAATATGTCTCAACTAAAAAATTCTACGCAAACTATATATAATGCAAAGTTTTCTATAAATTATAATATACTGTGCAAAGTTCGCATACGAGTTAAAATGAGATATTATTATTTAATACTAAAGTTGCAAATTCTATTATTTCAGTATGAATACTAGCGATCGATGAGATGACCAATTTCATTTCATTTCATTTGTTAATTATATTTCCGCAAAAGTAACTGTTAATAAAGTAATTATTATATAATATTTTTAACTCTTTCTTTAAATAATATATTCCGCGTTTCCAATAAAACATTATTTACATTTTTAAAGAGTTCTTTTTATAATTTAGGATATTCATTATTCGCGTACAGTTTTTATTTTCAGATATATTCTATTTAAGACAAAAGGCATATTCGTGATAGACACTCTGGGTAGATATTACATCAAAGCTATATTTTGGAGAAAGATTGAAAATGATAATTAAAACTTTTTAAACGATATAATAAGCTGTTAATTTGGAAAATTAAGAATATGGCATGCTGCGCGTTTTGATAGCTTTGTAGCGATACTATGCTTTAGCGAGCCTTGACAGATATCATAGACCTCATTCATTAATTCGGTATTCATTTTGAGATTGATATTGCTTTGCGCATATTTGCGTCAGCGATCGACATTTCTGTAAAGATGGAATGAGGTGGCTGTAATATAGCACTGGAAACTTAATTATGCTTACAACGACCCGATTAATTACTTGCCTTCGTTCAACAACCGTGTTTGCATTACTTAGTAATAACTAAAATTATGAAATCAGGGACGCGCGGCAAGTATCAAAAAAAAAAAGAAGAGAAGAGAAAGTATCCCTGTTAATATTTTAATTTAATATGGTGTTAATAAAACCAGAAGATAAATTTTGTATTGTACAAAAGCGAAACATCAATAGCATAATATATAAACGTCAAGTATGCATTGAATTCATTTAAAGAGCATAATAAAAGAACGCTATTAATTAATTTATCAAATTAAAAATGATTTATTAAAAACCACGTATACTGATATAATATATATAAAATTAATTCCAAAATATATTCTTTCAATATTTCAACGTGAGCACATTAAAATAAACGGAGTGCTGCATAAAATTCACTTTTATTTAAATTCTCATTTACGATATCATTAGTACAACTTTGGACATTGCACGCTTTATATTGCTGAATATATTATGTATGATGTTAGCCATAAGATAATTATAAACACAGATTACACGTGTTTCATGCAATAAGTTATGAATTTAATATAAAGCCATGTGTGCAATTGAACAAATCATCCTTAGTAACCAAAAGACATTTTCTATGGCAGCTCGAAAACGATTCATATATGTATGTCCGATTTACGCGTACATAGGTAGATTTACATGATCGTTAGCATACACGTACACTCAAACGTTGTATGTAACGAGCAACGTACTGGAATCCATGTGCTGGACAGAACAGTATTGTAAATGCTAGCTGAGGAGAAAGAGAGCTGCAATTAGCGTTATTAAACACGCTCAATGTCACTCTCGTTCCTCCCTCTCGGTGCATCCTCATCATTATCCTTATTCGCCTGGCTGCTGCACGTCTTCGCATCGTTCCTTGTTTCACTCACGACTTGCCATCACGATATAATATTCCATCTATTATTTCTTTCTTTTCTTCTTCTCTGATATGCAAATAATTTACTAAATAATTTTCTCTGCATTTTGTGTGTGTATGTGTGTGTGAGAGACACGCGATTTACTACATCTATTAAAATCAGCATGCTTTGATGCGCCGCAAAAAAACGGATGCATATATATACTGAGTATCTTCGATAAAATTTATTTAAAACAGTTATACGAACAAAATAAATGCGAATATGTATGATGAAGTTGAAACACAGTCGTAAGAGCAATATATTTTGCGATAAAAATACGATTGAGTTGTCGCTGATTGTCAGACGAAGCGAAATGTCCTCTGTCGATATTCGATGATTAATTTGTTAAAGCATCGAATATTAATTCTCCTCGAGGGAAAATGTGACGAATACGCTTAAAAGCATCAATGTGTGTTTGCCGTTCCTCTGACGAATAAAAGCCATAAATAATAAAATAAACCAAATCGCGTGAAGATACCGTGAGGATAACGCGCTCTGACGTTCCGTAAGCTGTGAAAAGAAATATTGCTCTTAGAGCGCACAGTGCGGTACGAGAAATATAAATTAAAAATAGCAGCAGCAATATAAACGGGTTTTCTAGATAATCGGATTACTAAATGGATTTATTTCGCGTTGCGAGCATGGTATCCTGAGAAAACCTTGGTGAAAAAACATTAATATCTAATCTGACATCGTATCAATTTTACAAATTATCACTGATCAGCCGAGAGGGATTATTTTAATAAAGCCTTGCAAGAAATACACGGAAATACGATATCTTACTTGCCTATAAACCGTTAAGTGGTGAAAATCAAGATATTTACAAAATCAAGATATTTATTAGAGTCAAAAAATTAAAAAAAAAAATACTTTTGCTTTCTTTTAACTGTAAAAAAATGTGTAATAGAAATATTGCAAATTTAATCTATAATTGATCTAGTGAGTTATACAATATATTGTCACAGCATCAGAAATCCCCACCTTAAAAATTAAACATGCGTACTTGTTCGTTGACCCGATTTCTCGTGTACCATGGCACCGACGTTGGAACACGCGGTATTTGCATTTGACAGCGCGCTGAAGAGCCGCCACGAGGTTCAAGCTTAATCCAGGTCGGACTAAGAGGATTATTGCGAAAATGTTTCAATTGCGGCGTTGGTCAACATAGTGATGTTTATAATGTCCATACATCGCGGATGAAGTCAACTTTATGAATATCGGTTATTCTTGCTCGCGCTGTTCTATGAAAAGTGACAAACATTTAATCTAGATGCTCATCGATTATTTTTGTATAATTTAGAAACATTCGTTGTTTAAAATGCACATTTGAATGCAGATATATGTGCTACCAGTATATTAAAATCCACAGACGGGAAACGTTTTTCAAAAATCTCAAAAATCTCTCTTTCTACCTACAAACATTTTCAGAATATTCTATTATAATCGTGCTTTATGTTATTTACTTTTCAATCTTAACAATATAATTTTATTGCTTTAGACAGAGGAGAGAGAGAGAGAGAGAGAGAATAAGTCCTGCCTATGTATAGCAACGACATCGCTAATTAACATAAACACGAACCAATCTCCACAAACTTCATCGGGTAGCAGAGGCTACTTCGAGTTTCAAACACGGGCGAAGAACGGTTATGTATGAGATGTAAAGGTTGTGTTTGAGTTTGCCATTTGCGTACACAACGAAGACCAATAACGTTGTTTGTACTCTGAGCCATACGAAATGTACATCCGTTACAGACCGCCTGGAATATAGCTGAAAACTAATACACAGATTATATTCTACCAATTAGTTTCAACAAGTAGATATATTTATACTATCAAACGTATATGTGTTACAAATATAAAGTATAATCCAATTTAAAAAAAATTGTTTGCAAATTTCTTGTCAGATTATCATATCCACGTATTCGATATTCCCGACAAGACTCAAATTAGTTTCTGCTAAATGTTAGTCAGAGTACATTTAACACCTACGTAGCAACATCGCGAAAACCTTCAACTAGAAAGTAAGAATTACAAGGCTTATCTCTCAAAAGCAGCAAATACATTAGAGTATAGGGAGTATGTAGCAGTTACATGCCATGGCCATTATGCCTTAGGGCTTGTTAGAAAATGTACAATAGTTTCAGATAGTTGATCCACCGTAGGGCATGGTAAATCTGCAGCAGTTGCAGTTACAGGCTATGGACACCGCGAAGTTTTCAAAACGTTTGACAGTTCATTGAAATGTTCAATCAATCTATCAGAACACTCTGCCCTTTATTCCCGATTACTTGTCACGTAAAAATTGGATTGGATTAATTCATAGTGTTGTGTTTATGTATGTGATATTTTTTGTCATGTTTTATAAATATTCACACATATTTATAGCAAATTTATGCCTATACATTAAAATGAAACTGTGCCAACAATCAACAATTCAAATATGCAGATACATTAATCTATAAGTAAAATTGCTAAATGGTATTTTTGTGTTTCCTTTTAATTAATTTTAATTATTAATTTGCATTATAGATGAGGGAACGATTCCCTGATTCGAATCGTAACCGTGATATTCCGATATTACTGCAACATGAATTCAATCGAGAGTTTTATATGACACTCCTTTCACTTCCGCGAACTACGGAAGTTCGTGGTCGTAGTAGCGAGATTTATTTCAATTTCCGAGCACATAAAATCTCCGAGAGGATTTGATAAAATTCGGAATGCGAAACTTTGGTTCCATATTTTTAAGGAGGAACCTGTAAGATCATTGTGGTTGTTAATGATTCTTATACAGTCAATATAGATGTACATATATATGGAAGAAATTGGTGGAAAAAACGCATTCCCACTGGAGGATTTGATCGTGCATGAAATCGCGCCGATATTAGTATTGCTCCAGGCAATCCACTTGTATGCGTATAATCCAGATCTGCTGTTGTATTTCGCATAGTTCAAAATTTTCTCTCACCGTGTATTATTGATTCATGAGAAGCGCAATTTTTTCTAGAGAGTTTTTATTAAAAAATGCACTGTGCGTATTTGTGTGATTCGTACTTTTTATATATATTTACAAAGGTGTATTTATCCTGAAAAAACACGCGACATGCACGCTTTAGAGAACACAGTGAAGCTATTTATTTAACTCTTGTAATATTAAAATGGTTCCTATTCAAGCTAAATTTCAGAATAATATTTTAGCGTTAAAATAATAACGTATAAATAATATATAATTTCTGATATTCAACATCGCAAATGAAATATTTAGAAAGTGATACAGGATATTTCATCATAGTTTCGTACGTAATTAATCTTTCTACTTCCTACCATTCACTTCCCTCCGACGTATTTCCAAAATTACGTCTGTTCTTTTCACACGATGAAAGATCAACGGGATACATGTCCGATGAAATCCACGCGAGACATGGGTCAACGAAATAACAGATCTAAGTTTCATAATTATTTTCTTCGTTGAAAGAACTTTGATTACGAGAAAAAATGTTTGTTACCAGTCCAGCGTATTTTTGACATTCTTACATTAGAAATTATGTCATATTATAAGGAAAGATGTCATATAATATGAAGAATTTAGTCTATCTATATCTATAAAATAAAAAATACAGTGATTGTTATAATGCAATTATATTTTTTGCGAAGATTCATCGAAAAAGATCTTGCGGATAAAACATTGCAAAATTTACGAGGAAGATCATCATATCTGAATGAATACGCCACTCGTTATAATATCATATTATAATAAATAATATTTTATGAAATTATTTTGCAAATGTGAATAATTATATTTGTGATTGTTTGGATTATCGCTATTTAAAAAAAAAATCTTACATAACGAATTAATATAATTTATACTGACCGCATAATTCTCGCGGCCAGTAGTATATATAAGAGATTATACTTTAATATATTCCACCAACAAAAGCATCTGCGTGGCACTTTGTAACCGCGGTCATGAGGTACGATAATATTAAACTGATGACAA
The DNA here is from genome assembly GCF_003651465.1 of Formica exsecta. Taxonomy (NCBI): domain Eukaryota; kingdom Metazoa; phylum Arthropoda; class Insecta; order Hymenoptera; family Formicidae; genus Formica; species Formica exsecta. Next base: position 4,725,294 of record NW_021849297.1, on the reverse strand, counting down.
CGAAATTATTTAGCTGGCAGTTACTCTTCGCGTGGCACGAACCCATTTGCTGTGCAATGGTGCATAGCACCAAAAGCTTGCATAGAGAATGGGTCGGCGCATCAACTTGATTCGACTATCTGCAATTTCGCGACTTTTCTTCTTCCGCGCCAATCGCAATTTCGTTAATCCATTATGCTTTCTTAATACTTCACATTGAACGGTAATTGCGGGCCTACAGTTAACGAAAATTGAATTTCATTTCTTACAAATTTGTCTATGTCACGCAGATAAGATCGACAGCATCATATATCATCTTTTGTAATATATCAATTTTTTTACGATACTTTATATTGATGGGACAAGATGTTATTGTTATCTAATCTAAAATTCGTCTTTGAAAACTTCTCGTGCGGCGTATGAAAGTACTGATAAATAAATATAAAGACGCAACGAAGTGCATGATTGAACCCAATTATAAGCATAGTTGGTATACTATATTAAAGTTTGCAAAGATTTTTTAGAAGACATAATAAATCATAATCGTACGAATTCTTAATTAAAGAATTTAGTCGAAAAGAAATAGGCAAAGTTGTTGTTTCGGCGCGGTACAATTTAAGAAGTATGTTGTACAACTTTCACGGTTGAACGGATGTTTCTATAGAAAAGTCTGGTATATACCGTAGGGATCCATAAATACATTATATCCCTCTATAAAAGTTAAATAAGTAAAAGTTAAATTACTCTAAATCCACCCACGTTCCACACAGACTTGACTCAAGTCTCACGCTTTAGCAGGTGTGTTTTGCCACCTGCTAAAACTGTAAATAATGTGATACATGTACTTAACGGAATTATTAAGATATTATTTTTGTCAAACAGATACAGTTAGATACATTATTTTGCGTATATATATAATGTATATTTTAATCTGTTACACCCTTCTATTTTATAGTACGGAAATGGCGCCGCTGTTTGCATTTAGATGACGGCAATGATTAGCATTGGCTAACAGAGAATAGCAATTGGATTAGCATAAGAGAAACTGTCTGTATTTTTTTGGAACCAAAATCCAATACTTGCGCGCGCGCAATGAATGTAATATAGTAAACAGTTTTTTTGTTTTACTCTTTATATAAAATAACAAAAATTAAGAATAATAATAATACTTTGCTATTTCTATAACAGCTTACTTTGCTATTTCCAGAACAGCCATAGTTTAATGATAGCAGTAATTGAAATAATTATGACAGCGAAATGGTGTACATGGCAATAGATTTTAATCAGAAATATATTGTTAATTTTATCATCGCAAAATATTGCAGTATCAGACTCATCTTGTAATATATATGTCTTGTTCACGAAATTCAAACCAGATCTGAATATCTCCCGCATCGATCAAACGAAAAATCAATTTCGCGAAGCTCCGTACTTCAGCAGTACGATATTTGCGCAAATAAGCACGATCTAGACGCTACGTAAATAAGTTCGATTTATTTGAATCGAGAGAAGCTGACAGCCCGGCAGAGAATTACGTCACGACGTAGCTTTAAGAAATTTAGTAAATGTTTCGCGTTGAGTGCATACCCTCGTTACCCGGCTGCCCCCTCCCGTTTCTACGCTACTGGTGCAAGTTATATACAGTCCATGCATACATCACACGCATGCTTTTGTTGCACGTGGCCAAAGAAAACGCGAGCTGATTTACAACCGGCATTTACTTTGAGAGCATTCCCTTCTTACTGAAGATAAATCGACAGGAGCCGCGCATTTACTCCTCTCCTGTCTTTTCTTCCATACCTTAAGATTTACACTTGAAGATGCTTAAATCTACTAACGCGCGAGAAGGTATCTTCGCAGCGGAGATTTCTACATCTGCTATCTCACTTCGAAAATGTGTGCGTCCGGGACTTTACTCTTTTTTATCTTTGTCTAAATGAATTTATCTGCTCAATTTCTTCGGCCCCATTTCTTCAACTCCACTTCTTATAACGTAAAATGTTAAAATCAGTTTTCGGTTGGAAATTAGATGTCATTAATCATGACTAATAAAAACTGAACGTTAATTTTCACCGTCACAACTTATTCTCTCGCATTCTCGCGAGTGAAATCACGCAAAACAAGTCGCGTATGGTTTACATATATTACGGAAATATGATATAAATAAATAAATCGTGTATTTTTATCATGACAAGATATTACAAGTATAAGTCCCATCACGAAAATCTACTACTCGGTTACATTATCGTCTCATTGCAAGATTCAGTACCCTCCCTCGAGCTTATTTCTATTTACATTCACCACTTCTATCACTGAGTGGGACTCTCTGCTCTTGGCCTGGTACCGTCATAACTAGTGTTCCGAATATCTTTTTCCTTAAATATATCATGCGGGAAATTTTTTTATTACATCCACGCGAAAGTAGTAAGACAGCGAGCCAGATATACGGTTGCGTGCACTTTGATGATTTGATAAAACGGTCGGCCGACTTTAACCGACAAGATTTTGCAGCCGAAAATTTGCATTGAGGAACGTATACTTCATAAAGAATAATGCTTTCCCAACTTCTTGTATAGAAATTAAAAGTATTTAAAATTATTTACGCAATTAATGACTTTGATATCGAGACATCGCACGTACAAAGGCAATCAATTGAGTTTAATCGTGGAAGTCTTTGAAATTGACGAATAGAACGCGTTTTAATTACGAAATACTTTTATATTTTCACATTATCAACGTTTCTCAAAAACATATAACATAATCATACTCGTATTGATGGTTTATCAAGACAGCTTTGAGAAAATGAATAAAGCGCGAAGTTGATTTTAACCCAGTTTGTAAATCCTATTAAAAAGTATAGCAGCGTCTCTCTCTGTAAAACTCAAACTTCTTAAATGTCCCGACGAGGCTGGTGGTATCCAACTATCAAATTCAGTGACCCATTTTCATAATATGGACGGGACAGTTTCAACATTTTTTACAGGCCAGATGTAAAAAGAAGAAAGATGTTTTTAATTTCTTCAAACTAAATTTTATTTTACGGTTAAATTTCCTTTTATTATATCTGAGAAGAAAAGTCAGTTTTTACACTGTAAAATCAGCCATAATAAGCAATTATTGAAATAGCGTTATTATAGAGCAGTTTTGTATAACATCGAGGTATAAATATTGATATTTTTGCATGAAATACCGTACACATATGAAAAAGGATATTATGAGAGGTTTTGATAGCATATACATTCAACAACTGCGCGTTAATGCTTTCAATTAAACCACGCGCATCCAAATTTATTAATTGTATAAATCAACAGCTTGGCTTAATTATAAAACGGCCAAAATTAATTTCCACATGTGGAAAGCGACAAATTACGCACATTGATATTTATGTTACAAGATATATTGAATACGGTTATATAAAAATACGGGTTTTTTTTTATAGTAAGCAATTTAAAAAATGAAAATCGTATTTCACGCCAAGCAACAATTTTGTTTGACCCGTATAAAACGTTATACAGTCGATTGTTAGCACGAAACAAGAGAACTTTCTGTAAATCAATGGTAGTTACAACTTCGTATTTTTTTTTTTTTTGCCTGTCGTGCATTGTATAGCACGCGTTTGCATTTATAATGTGATTCAAATCACGAAAAACACTTATATTTGTCAGATGGCTTTGTATGTTTGGATATTCAAATATAACTAAGCCTAATCAAAATGTGATTTTTTTATGAAAACACATTCAATTTGAAATTTTCTCGTACAAGAGACACAATTAGTAAGATGGAAATCGCGCATTGAATGTTTTGTATAACATTTCAACGATGCATATAATGTAGGAAGGAAATTAGTTGGAAGAGGCAGTGCTACCTCAGGAATTTCATATTCATCCCACATCTACGGAATTAAATTATATCGGGTTGTTCCGCGTTAATCGCTCGAAATCGTTGGTGCGCGAATCGCATTTGACGGTTACAAATGTAAATGTATAATTAAACAAATTTTTCGGTGACAGTTCTCATTTTGTCGCGTAAAAAATTATTCATATATTTGATTCATATTTTTTCGTAAAAATACATATACAAGATATTGCTACTATAAGTTGCAAAAGTATGTTATACATATATATAGTGGGAACTTAAATTATGAAAAATTTTTATGCAAACGTATAAAAATATCTTTTTAACGAAAAAAACATGTTTTTGAGTTGTTAAAATAAAAACATAACATCAATACGACGAATATAGCGGAAGCTTTAAATATTCAGTAGGAAAATTCATTAAATTCGCTGTTATTAAAACGATATATCAAAAACACTAACTCGGCTCATATAGTGCGATCTTGTATCAATACAGCTATCAGCTCAAGGGCTTCATATTCCGCTATATATAGGATACAACCTAATTATGACAAACATTTCACGTAATTTGGACAAAATCATCAAACCTCGAATGCAGCTGGAAATCCTAATTTCATTTAATATAGCGCGTCATTATACAATTAATATTGTTTGTTATTTATAAGAATAAATAAACTTGGCCAAATAAAAACAGCTCGACTCATTATCAGTAGAACAATATTTCGCTAATATATACATACGAAATTAAATAAAATAATATAATATATTATCAACAAATTTGTGTATAATTATATTAATAAAATGCGTGCAAATAATTAAAGAATTTAAGAAAGAAAAAGGAAAGACAAAAAGGAAATTACGATATGTTAGCGTTAATAAAAAGCGCATAATATCATCTCATATTCACAATTATCGATCATATGTGCAAATGATAATATAAATCATAAATCTGCCAGAGATATGTAATATACATTTCTTTATGATTGTAACGACGACGTATTTCAGTAACAGCAACAATGGCGCGTATCAAAAGATCGATCAGGAAATTATAAGATTGCATCTTTTTAGTGTGTCTCATTTATCGATATAATTTATTACAAAATAAATTATCTAAAATTACGCATTATATATATACTGCGATTTCTTTCTATGATAGCGCAAAATGAGAGAATTTAGTCGAAGCGCTTTATCTCGTTATGCATTTGTGCTTCACAATTATGTATCCTTGGCGTAATTTCTTTGTTGAAAAGATTGGAGAAAAGATTCTCGTTAGATATGTTCAAGAAGAAAATTGCAAAAACAGATAATTGTATAATGCAAATGTAGGAAAATCACATGTATTTTCAAGAAATCAATTTTTATACTCAAAATATAGAAGTGTATGAGTTAGAAAATTAGAATGCTAATATCTAACAGGATTCAATCAAAGGATAAAATATAATAGCTGAAAAGATGAATACAAATATATCTATATTGAAATGAAAAAGATTCTCTTATATAAAATTCAAATTAATGAGCAAGAGGTACGAGTACAAATTAGTTCATATCTCGCGTATACTTCCCAGTTATCCTCGACGACTTCATTCCGCGATGAGCCTCGGAAACTATTGCATACACGCCTCGAATTGTTCTCTCAACGCGAGCCAACCAACTCTCGCGTACGAGGGCCACATTCGCAGGTAAGAGGCACGCACCACAAATCCGCGCTACGTGAAATACCAGCACTAGTCTGGCTGTGTATCTTATGCGGAAACAAGAGGAGGAGAGATAGAGAGACAGAAAGAGAGAGAAAGAGAGAGAGAGAGAGAGAGAAAGAAAGAGAACAACCCTAGCGTGGTCCGACCGTCGCGGCGACGGCGGTGACGGCGGCGACGACGGCACCGAAACTCGTTAAACTTCCCGCACACGCGAAACTGGGGTGCGCGTGTGGGTAACAAAATTCCTACTCGGAGGGGACGGTCGCAGTTCGTAACGGGATTCAATTAGCGCCGCAGCGGTGAATTTAACACTCGCGAACCAAGGACGAAAACTTCTCCCGGTTCGTGGAGAAGTTTGGATGTATATATGTATATATTCGAATAAATAATCAACACGTTGCGCAAATCAATCGTTAAATCGAACGCAAGGTGTTGTATCGACGATAATTATTCTCGCCGATAGTGACGCACGGCTCGATCTGGTTCTTCACTCACCGGATGCGACGGGGTTGTCGGTCCATGCACTTCCCGCGATCGTGGTCAGCAGCACGGCGCCAGTCAACAGCCGTAATCGGCCTCGCGCGGTTCCCGGAACACGTTGTTCACGTCGCTCACCGATCATCGCGTTACCGGATGGACGAGAGGGTGCGCGACCGGCATCCCGACTGAGGGTTCGTACCCCGCGCGAGAGCGTGTTTCTCTACCTCTCCTGTATCATCCCCTCTCTTTTGCCGCCACGCGCAGACGCCTCCGCGGCTCTCGAGCCGTCCCCCGTCCCCGGACTCCGTCTTAATCCCGCTCACTTATCTCTTATCAATAGGTGACGATTAATTATCCCTCCGTCGTACGCGTTGCGGCCGTTGCGCTTTCGGGGTCGCACACAACCTGTGGCACGCTCATCGCGGGTACTTGGGATATGTCTTTTGGCATGAGCCTTGAGGACGGAAGAGATAAATGCGGGAATAATATGACTTCGTCGATGCCGAAGGTCGTCGGCTGGCTTATGCTCGATTTATGGCTAGTCGCGTTCGTAATTTGTGTTCGGAGGATTCGGAAGGTTCGCAAGCGCGACCATAAATTCAATTGCACGCGCGATTTATAAAAGAAGTTATTAAAATTCTAACGCTACTGTACACTAGATGTGGACAAAAAGGAGAGTCGCACACAGGGTATAATTTTGTACGGAAAGCGGAAAACATAAATTGAGTTTGCCAAGATGAACCCAGGTTGTTGGAAATTAAGTTAAATTTACACCAGTAATATTATCTCTTTCTATCTACGATGCTATCTCGTCGTTTAATATTATATTCGAAATAAAGAAAATTAATTAACAAATATTTTCGCTAAAAATATCTTACGTTACTTACATTACATTTTTATTTCAATGAAGAAAGCATTATCAGAGATTGACATAGTACAAGTTAACATAAGTTTCACGAGTTTAAATGACCAGATATAATCGATAATTTATAGAGGAGGAGAAATATTTCTACCGTTCAAGAAATTAATTTCATACCATCTCAAATCAAACATATCTCAAACTGGAAACTACAATTTACTTTCAATTAAGAATTGATCTCTTTCATCTATTCAAAGTTTCAAATACTATTTAAGATAAAAAGAAAGGGAATAATTTCTTAGTGCAATCAGCATTCTCTCCTTATTCTCTTATGTAACGTTAATAAAATGTTTATCGAAGTATTTTTTCTAGTCTACATTTCACTTCTTTTATATGGTTAAGTGTAATGTTTGTATATCTGAAATTTATTTTAAGATAACTTTACCGCGGATTAACAATAGTATTATCATAACACAATATATATAAAATTGATAAATTAAAGTTTAAATAAAATAGAGAAAATTATCTATAGAAACAACATGTACATTTATTTATTGTCATTTCAACTATATTCAAATTGCGAAGATTAAAATTTCATGTTGTAATTAACTACTTAATAGTACGTATTTTCCACAACATATATTGTATATTCAGGAAATATATATTATACATTTATGACATATTAAGCGTAGATAGATGAAAGATGTATCCCATGGAGATATTAAATACACAGTACTGTGCATATGTAACTTTCATGTATTGGACGCAGATATTAGTTTGGCTGTTACATAAGCACAATTTGGAAGTTCATACATATTCAGTCAATCCATTCGCCTTTACGTAAAATAAACGATACAGATAATTGATCGCGTGAAATATCGATTAGCTATATCGGGAATAGTTTAATGGGTTTTGCCAGAAAGCGTGATTAATAAACCCGCAAAGGAAATATGATTTTCATTGACATATGATGGACGGAAGATTGTCGAGTCGGCCCTTAATTACTTATTCCATAAAACACAGTCGCGATATAATTAATTGCCCCGGGCTTGATGATATGTTTGCGCGATAACGAATATAAATTACGCAGATATATTTAGGAAAATATATATCTGCATTTCCGAGTCTTCTTTTTAAGATACACATTTTTGTCATTTGTGTTTTGGATTTCCTTTAATATTTCTCGACTGATCGTACAATATGTTTTTAACTTACAATGTATATCGTGTTATAAAATACGAGCTCAATTTTCACTCTACCATCCGAATGACGTTAATGTACGTATTATACTTCCAATCCATAATTCATCGGCGATAGATTGTTCGTTGAAACTGTAATACGTATCGTATAACTGTCGAAATCAAGAATTAGGTCATTAACATTGATTCGCAATAGAGCAGTTGTTCGTAAATATTTCGTTGAGGATAATGCGGTACGGCGAAATACATATTACGTTTCGATTTCGCGCAACGTTTGTAACGTTATCGAAACTTCGATACATTTTAATAACAGATAATGCATTATTCGTTTTCATACGATGAATATATGATAAATTGTAGGATGTCGAGCGTGGGAGAGGGGACAACGCGTTCGATGTACACGACGGTTTTTAGGCAAAATAACGCGTAAACAGCCTCGTAATCGTTGCTTCCGCGTCACAGACCGGGCGGAATCTCGCGCCCGGGTAAAGTGAATAATGTTCCTCCGGGGGTGCGGATTGCAATATCGCGGCGTATGGAAGAACGCCGTGCACTAGATAAGCGAGTTCTTGCGGCATTCGCGCGCTGGAAGGCGTGTCGGGAGACTCCAGGGCGCCAGAAGACGCACTGCCATTGTAGCCTCCAACTCCTGTGCGACGACGAGATGTGTGGTGGTCGGCCCCTTTCATCGCACTCCTCTCGCTCCTTTCTCCTTTACCTCCTGCTGCTGCCACGAACGCTTTTCCACGCTGCTGTCTCGCGTCCGTCCTCACGTACTCGCGTGCACCCCTGCCGGTCGAATATCGTCTGCCAGCGGTGGTATTTCAGCTCTCGTTCGTGTCTGCCGTTCACTCCGAGGAGTCCATTCCGTCTTCGGGACAACGACCAGTAGCAAGGGTGCGATGCACCGCGGCGTGGTTATATTTTGCCGTCCAAGCGGATGTAGGCGCGCGAGATTGAAATATGAGCTTAATCCTGATCTGTAATCTTAATAATAAACGTTGAAGACCATGTCCGAAACTTTCGAAACGCGTGAGGTATTGGGTTAAGGAAGTGCAGGCGTAAATCAGAGCAACCGGATTTGCCTATAAAGACGCGAAATCTCCATTGGGTAATTAGTGGCATATCGCCAGAGAGAGGTTACTCGCCAAGTAACAAGCGAAGAAGGGGAACTTGAGGAACTTTCATATTATTACTAATAGTATCTCAAATTGCAGCTTATTCGAGCGAAAGAGATTCGATTATTTGAAAGTTTTTTGATCCGTAACATTAAATTGTTAATTATCGATATGTACGTGTCACTTGAGAAAAAAATAATTTTAAACTTATTTTCAAACAAAGAACTATGGCAAGTGTACACATCATTAATATATATAATAATTAATTTTTCAGCAAAAAAATTTATACATTTATTGACAATCTTTAAATATATTGTCGGCACATATTTTACAAATTTGATTTTTTATTAAAACGTAATTGATTAGTCAATGTTTAAAGATAATTAAGTTGAACTATATATATATTGGTATTAATTAGTTATCATTGCATCTTTTTGTCTCGGAATCCTATTCAATATTACAGTATACGTATGTCACCTCCCCTACTCGATTATTTCCAAAACTAACTTAATCAGAGCAGCATGAGGGAATACGGTTTAGTGTGAGGACAAAGGGTCATCGTCGTTCTCATTTCCTCCCGTAGAAACACTTTGTGTGGCATGCAGCCTTGTGTCGGGAGGCTACGCGGGGAGCGGAAGACGCGACCATTCCGGAAGCAACAGCACACGGGTCGTCGATGTGCTCGGCAACATCAATGACTTTACTATGGCGCCCACTTCCGCCTATCCCATAAAGTTACATGTCGCAAATTGCGTTTGTCAACAACAGCTAATTGCCGCCGAGAACGTTACTCAACTATGAAGTGGCTCATAATTATACTGATGCATTCCATGGAGAATCGAATTATTTGCCGAGTGTCGTAAACAGCAAAAAGGGGAAGTCTTAGGCGTATTTCGTCTTCGAGAGGGGGTAATGGTGCCGCGCGTTTCGAGGAAACGGTTGTATTTTTGCGGGTTTTACTTCCGGATGTGCCTGCGGGGAACGCAAACGGGATCGTGACTCACGTTCGTCGTCGGCCGTTGCTGAATATGCGAGCGAATCCGCACGCTAAACTCGCTTGGCTGCGGTCGAAGATTATTATGAATAAATTTGCGCTTTCACGCTCGGAGCTCGGTCATCGTAATGTTTGAAATTTGCGATTTCCCAAATAATATGTTGATAAGAATTCAAAATTCGCGTCAGACACAGAAGGTACATAATAATTTGCTGGCGATCGTAACTTTAGCTTTCTGTTATAATATTTATGATTCACATGCTCTTAGAAATAATTTACTCTTTGAGCAAGGTTCCTTGGAATTCTTTATATTATAGGAATGATGTTATAGAAAGAGCGTGCGCTATTTATTCAATTCTCGCGACTTCTCTGTTTAATGAAAAATCCTTAGTCCGATATAAACTTCCGGAGAGATATGAGAATGACGCTTGGAGAATCTTCCGGTAACTATCCTAGGCCGCTTACACGCATCACCAGATGTGCGTTTACATTCGGAAGATTCTGAAACGATATGCGGGCATGTATGTTAACACCAAGGTAGCAGTGTGACTCCGAATAAAGCGATATATTTCCTTTTCTCTCCTTCCCTCTCTTTTCCTCCCTCCCTCCCTCTCTCTATCTACCATCACCAGATGTGCGTTTACATTCGGAAGATTCTGAAACGATATGCGGGCATGTATGTTAACACCAAGGTAGCAGTGTGACTCCGAATAAAGCGATATATTTCCTTTTCTCTCCTTCCCTCTCTTTTCCTCCCTCCCTCTCTCTATCTATCTAGCCATCTATCTCTATCTCCCGATATATACGCAATCTGGTGGTTAAGTTAAGTGGCTGACATAACAAGGTTACCAAGGAATGCGAGGACGGAGCTTTCAACCGGGAGTACCGCCTATGCGAGACTATCGCGCTTCCTCATCCCCGCCTCGACGTTTCCAGTTTCGACGTCGGTTAGGTTACCCTTTCCCTCCTCTCCTGTTTTAACCCGACAACCCCTGTGCCTTTGTGGTGCCGTGACCCGACCTACGACACCATCCGCCCTCAGATACAACCGTCCCATTTACCCTACATGCGTGCGATATGCATGAACTATAACGTGCTTGCGCGCACGTACGGCTGATTCGTCTCGACATGCGTGCGCTATCCCTCCACTAGAAAATTTTGCTGCGGTAACGTTGAATTACGCGAAGAGCTGGTGTACACCCGATGCACTTATTTTTCTGCCGTGACGTAGAGAAATAAAGGACGGATGCGAGCAGCAATATCGCAAGCGCATGGCATTGTACGTCTTCGCGCATTGTCCTCTCGTCCATGATTGCCTTTTTACGAGAGATGTCCTTCCGCAAATTATTAGATCTCAAAACAGCAAATTCTAGATCTTTTTAATTTATAGACTGTTCACATGATGGATTATAATCGTGAAATAAATACGCCTGTACGAGCGTATCGGTAATGTTAAGCAAGACAGTTACGTCGCATGCGGGCAGATCAAGCAACTAATTAACAGAGCGAGGAAGTTTAATACCACACAGATATAATGCGGTTGATATGTAAATGCTGAGATAAGATACGTTTCTGCGATGCAATTATAATGTGCAAATTTTCTGCACGCAGATAATCGTAGATGATGAAACATAATAGATATAATCGTACTTTATTTTTGTTCAAGTTTATTTTTATTACGATTTCTGTCGAAAATTCTCACGTTACGACGACATCCCACGTCGTCTCTGAAGAATATATAGCAAATCTTCAGAATACCTTTTCATTGATTTTCTTCTATTTAAGCATTTATAACTTAAATGATATAGCTTAATACAGGTAGATATTATGTAACTGCTTAAAGCGGATTTTTGCTCGATAATATTTTATATTCTATATTGAATGACACGGCTTGCAATGGAATTCGTTTTCCATAATCCAGAAATTCTCGTTAACATTTTATCAACATTTTATCACGGCGGAGAAAAAAAATTTTTATACGCATTTCCCGAAGCGCTGATACTGATCTGTACTTTCCCCGGTGGTAATTCAAAGCGCAACATACACCTCGCGGTGGATGGGAAGCGGATTAATTTCGCCAAATAACATCTGAGCGCACTCGAGACTCCATTTCGTTGAAATGGAACGAAAGCGCAACTGAATTTCGCGCTGCGCTACGATGTGACTTTTAAAACAGATCGCCATGCGCGATATATATATATATATATATATATATATATATATACATAGGAAATTCGTTTTAGAAATATGGTTGAATGGCTGTCAGTGGTGTTTCGCAAATGAGAAGTCATTTAAGCGCTTATGAGCACTTGACGCTGATAGGGAAGTCAAATGCACTGTGTCCCCCTTCCAGCTTACCCGCCACCCCGCTGTCCTGTCCTTTGTAGGCGTGAAATACTCTCGAGCAAATCACCGGTAATGTCACCAGAGCGATGTCAAACTTCTTCCGCTTTTTATTTCGCTCGCGCGCTCGCACGCTCGTTCTACTTTTGCGGCATCATCATTCGTGAAAAGACGCAATTACCACCGCTCTATCTCGGTTTTTACTGTCCGATATTATTCGAGTATATACAGAGGTTTTTATCGCCCTCTGCCAATCGATACTTGATTCGCCCAATGGGAAAATAAGGGATGAAGAAAAGTATTGAATGACACGGCTTGCAATGGAATTCGTTTTCCATAATCCAGAAATTCTCGTTAACATTTTATCAACATTTTATCACGGCGGAGAAAAAAAATTTTTATACGCATTTCCCGAAGCGCTGATACTGATCTGTACTTTCCCCGGTGGTAATTCAAAGCGCAACATACACCTCGCGGTGGATGGGAAGCGGATTAATTTCGCCAAATAACATCTGAGCGCACTCGAGACTCCATTTCGTTGAAATGGAACGAAAGCGCAACTGAATTTCGCGCTGCGCTACGATGTGACTTTTAAAACAGATCGCCATGCGCGATTTATATATATATATTTTTTATCGCCCTCTGCCAATCGATACTTGATTCGCCCAATGGGAAAATAAGGGATGAAGAAAAGCGACACTCGCGCGCGGCGATGAAGAGAGTTAAACGATCGCTCGCAATTTCGCTTTCGACGACGATCATCTTTTGCAATCGGGACATTGCGAGGATATATGGGGCGCTCAACAGAGAGAGCCCCGAAAATGTTTACGCGAATTGCCGCTCGCAAACACATAAAATTACATGACATATCCGAGCACCACCGCAAACGTTGCGCAGCAGCGGTGGTGGCGGTAGCGGCTGCGCGATCCTCGCCGCAGTTTTCTTTATTTCATTTTGTTTGCCATACTACACGGTAGCTCCCAGTTTCCAAACCCGATATCATCGTTAATATTGATCTGCACCACTGAGCGAAACGGAATATATAGCGGTACCGGTAGCAATGCCGGTACAATTATACGAGACTGCGAATTTCTCGTATACACACGCACGTTTGTCTATACATTTGCGTATACGCGCAAATTCGACAAAGCGGGCATTAATCTCGGTAAGTAAATCCGTGAATGACGCATGGCGATCCGAGAAATAGAACTATTATCAGCTGCGAAAGATACTAGGCGATGCGAGGGACGCGTATTAAGATTTATTCGGCTGAATTACAATCCGTGTGCAGCGCGAAAGTAACAGTGGACACGTTGTAATTTAACTGCAGATAAATGTAAAAGATAAAGCGTCCGCGAGACAAAGAGAGAGAGAGAGAGAGAGAACGGAGGAAAATATGAGTAGTGGAAAATTGAATAGGGCGCCGAGTTACGAACGATTTATGGCCTTGAATATTTTGGCTACTACGTGTGAATTATCAGCGAGAGTAGAGCTTCCTAATTATGTTATTTTCATCTGGTGCGTGATACATGCCTGTACATGAAATATAGCGGCAAATAGGAGGATATATATATATATATA
>NW_021849297.1:4708102-4711176 GCF_003651465.1 Formica exsecta | reverse complement strand
TATATATATATATATATAATTCCTGCGTTAAACCGCTGGTATGGCCAATTGACATATGTAAGTTCGTACTAATTCTGTTCTGTATAATAATGTAATTCCGCAAAATTTATCAATGGCATCTGCACAAACCATCGGAATTCGTATTCCACATAGACAATAATTACAAAGAAGGGAGCGTACCTTTTTAATATAATGTAGTAATATTTAATAATTATATGTGTATGACTTGCCTTTTCAATTTCAATTTATTCAATTTATAATAATTTGAAGTTTCAAATATTGATTTTAAATATTCTCGGAAGTACGGCTTTGCATCTGTGTTTTTTCCGCAGTTAAGCTATCGAATGGCTTCGTTTTACGATTTACTCTACATATGAATCATCAGTGCGGTGCCGAGGGTAACGATCTTTGCATGCATAGCATCGACGTCGGTACTGCGGATTGGACGGAATTGGACGTCATTCGAACGACCTCGATCGATACGTTTGGGAGAATAGAAAAAAAAAATAGAAATTCACGGCTTCATAGATAATAGTTGAGCGACAGAGGTGGCAGAATTGACATATACTCGGATATGGGAACGTTGGACGCGGAGTAATCTATCCTTCCAAATCCGAACTGTCATTCAGCGCGAATGATAAACAAAAGGGCGATCAAAGACTGAAAATCTGGTAAAAGAATTTCATTTACGGCTTAACCGATTTTGGCCGTCATCTGTTATACACACATTCTCTCACACTTACATCTACACCCTCTTTCTTCTTTCATGTTCCAAAAGATATGAATATAATGCTTCACGCGCTCGCTGGAGTTTCATTGTTTGGCAAAGCGAAAAAAGAGACGAGTTTAATCATTTAATTGTTTCCTTTGTGTTTTGATTGATTGTTTACGTACCGAAAATAAAATCTCGGAAGCGTTTAATTGCTACGTTATCAGTATCTTAACAGGCGCGGCCTCACCATGGATAATGGATTTTTCTTTGACGAGATACAAAGCATCTCTTTACATCTCGTCAAGTTACGTATATGTTGCAAAAGTTATATTATTTTATAAATAACATTATAAGAGAGTAAGATCGTATGATATATAATTGTTAAAAAGCTTTTGTCGTATTTACATTTAAAGAAAGCATAAACTCATTTTTAATTCTTTGTCAGCAATCATCAAGGATCGCAAACTTATCATATCTGTTGCTTTTTTTTTTATTCCTCTCTGTTCTCTTCATCCGCTTTTCTACTACCAGCCATGATAAATCCTTTTCCGAGAACTTATTACAGTAAGCTGGACAAAAGTGCGTTCATTAGTCTTTAATAAAAACGTAATTTGTGTCAGTGAAACGTCATATGGGAAATTTAAATATCGTTGAGAAGCTTGACGGAAGTGTTTACGAATCATCCGATAGCTAATATTATAATCTCGCTGTCAACATATGACTTCGCAAAATATTATGGAACAAAAATTTTTTACGCGAAAAATCTGAAAATTGAAATAAGGGAATAATAATAGACTGTATCCAGCTAATTATTATTTCCGTAAATTTACGCCGGCGATCGCTAAAATGTGATAACGGAGAGAGGACGTGGAAATGAGCTGCGGAGCGAAGTAACTCAAACCAAAGTTCCCTGAATGCATTAGAAGGCATAAGTTTCCCGATTTAAGGACGGACAGATGTATTTTTAGTCGCACGTTAAAGCTCATTCGGATTGATAACGTATCGTTATCAGCGAGTTAACGGGATTTTGCTCCGCAGATTTTACGTTTCTCGTGGGTTTCGCCTACAGAATAACCGACAAAACCATGCACGTCATAATAGGAATTCAGGAAATTGAGCAGTAATACCAAAGAGAAGAGTAGATACAGCGAGCATATTCCAACAATTGTAGAGATCGGTGCGTTGGTTTAGTTCGTACAGCCGGGCTCATTTATTCCACGAGAGAAACCGAGTCACGTACACCCGTTCGCTTTACTATCCGTCATTCAATCCGCACTGTCCATTGCAATTTGCGTATTATGGACGATATTAGATATCCTCATCTGGACGGACGATAATTAATATCTACTCGAAGTCACACACGCGTATGTGACTTATTTTTGTTTAAGGATGTTTTAGTTGTACAATAGCAGCAAAAAGCTGTAGAAATTTAAAAAAAAACATATTTCGTACATTTATACTGTTTGAAAAATCAAATAAATAAATCTAAATTACAAAAAGAAAAAAAAAATCATAAAATAATGTGTTTTTAATGTCTTCGTAAAAGAAAATAATTATAATTAATATTTTATATTAAATAATATATTAAATAATATTTTATTTTATGTTAATGCATGTGAAAATTTTTATTTTGTTGGCAATGTTTTTTCCTTATCAAATTTGCCAATAAGTGCTATAATACGCAATTTTCCATAAGAATCAATACAAATTTTAAACTTAAATAAATTTCTAAATCGTTTTGGAAAAGAATTTCACTGAGGTTTTGCATAAATACTCAGGGGAAATAGTAGAACAGTTTACGAAATTTTCATGCTTTTGTCAATGTTTTGACGTATAACATGTACATCCTTAATTAATGCTTGATACATTCAGTGGATACAGCGCACGCAAAAGCGGCAATATGAATATAGTATTTTTCAACTTAGATTAAATTACGAGTTCTTTGCATTTTTTATCTTACGGCGTAAATACGGCGAAATAACGTGAAATTATGGTTCGTATATGATTTTCTCGAAAATTATTTTTCACACTGAACGCGGTATGGCTTAATAACGATTTCAGCACCGAAAATGAAAAACGCTTTAACGATGAGGCTCATACACAACTGCATTTCACAGAAAAAATTTTACATTGAATAATGGGCAGCTTTTTGCGAGGTTAATATTTTACTTTATGCAAGAGTTTTGTGTAGCATTTTTACTGTACCTCATTCACAGCTGCATGAAATCAAGTATTTCGTGTTTTTCCAGAATGATTTTCTCGATGAATATTTTTTCACGATATTTTGACATTCATTTTTTACTTGTCTTTAATAGGTTTCATTCTCGTTCTTATCGAATTGTATATATTTAATATATAATTA
>NW_021849297.1:4681781-4708093 GCF_003651465.1 Formica exsecta | reverse complement strand
ATATAATTTAAATTGTTCTTCGAACAATTCAATTTAATTATTTAATTTTTCCAACGGTATTCATTAGCGAACACTATTATGTTAATCAGAACTGAAACAGACCTAGACTGAGTAAAGAATTAGAATTGAAAGAACGAGAGTTTCGCTTTCTGCTAGTGAAACATACATCGAATAAATCGATGTGCATGACAGATGCAGCATTAATGCACTGAGTTATGATAAGCATCAGAAGGCAAAAGAATTTATCCCGAAACCGCTATACGTAACCAGTAGGCCGGCATGAATAATGCAATGCGATACAGAAGACAAGTCCTTCGCGTAGAAAATTGGAAAAACACGGTACGACGACGACAGGCGAAAGTCAAGCCCATCCTTCTGTTACACTACTCTTGAGCGAGACCTCTAATTGCATCTCGTGGATTCAAGGGAGCAAAAACAGTATAACGATACTCGAGGATGCTCCTCATTTCGAGTACATCGGAGTTGGCACCGCCCTCCCTCTCTCTTGGCACGCGTCTCCCTAGCAATACCCGAGAGACAGATTATACATATAATATAGATTATACAGATTACAGAAATTTTATTTTTCTGCTCATGCATCCAGCAAATATCAAGACAGACTTTTTTTATTTTATTCTAAACGCAATAAACGCTGATGTTTGCTACTCCTCTTTTGGATAAAAATCCGTACGCAATACAATATGTCTTTGATGTCATAAAGGGACACGGAGGGCCTTCTCACAGTGCGCGAAGATCAGATTCTAGAAAAGGCAAAATGGTATAATATAACGGTAGTAGACTTGCCGTTGCTATCAACTACACTCTTCTTGGCGCATCTTCTCGTCGCCAACATCTAGAGAGTCATGTCGAAATTCAAAGTATTTCGCTAATTGCCCCACTTATCCAGCATAACTTTACTGCCACTTGAGGCATCCTAATTACGTTCCCGGAGTCATGGCGAATCAAAATCGGATGTAACGGACGTCCTTTGAAATTTGACAAATATTACAAAGATGCCGCTACTAATATAATTCTCGCAGGAATTGGACAGTTCGCGAGTTATATATAATTATATATCTTTATTTATAAAAATCGCTTAAGTTAAATATATTATTTCATGAATAGAGATGCACAAGATTTTAATTCCCAATATTATACGCCTACTATTCTGCGTCTTGTCTATTCCATTACGTGATTATAAATTATTATTCTAATTCTCATCTCATTAGAACTTTCGTGCGTTCCAGATAACGAACGCTTTGTGGGATCAAAACGGGCAGGAAATAAAGCTGACTGGCGCGCCGCGATTGTTCCGCTTTAAGTATCGCTTCGCATTAGCTACGACGAAGAAGCGAGCAATTTAAGTTATGGCCTGACTCGACTGAGACTGCTCTCTTATCGCATTAACGTAGAAACTCCGTAAAATGCAGAAGAGCGGAGAGAAAGTACTCGGCTACACAACCACGTCTAATGTCACAGTGTTCATTACATAGAAGGATTTTACCAAATTCACCATTTATATTACACTGTCGCGTGCAACACTTGTCACAGATGGTTGGATAGATCTTCCAAGATTGCTCTCTTAGACTGGTTCATCTCGTTTGTCTTAAAACTAAATAGCTACCAATTCTATATTCGAACTGCGAAACTCGAAAAGATATATTCGGACAAAGTTTGATTGTGTGTGTGTTTAAATAAATAGTTAATTGCTTTGTAAAAAACAAAAATATTACGCTATATAAATACGTGGAATGAAATGTCTACTTCAAATATCTCGCGTAGAAAGCATGTATTGATCTTGCTCGCAAAACTCTTACTGGATGGAAGCTTAGAAGCAATATTCCTGTTGCGGCACTCTATGCCAATACAAATAACTTGCTAATAAGAAAAGTCATTTTCCATTAACGCGATTTATGGTCACCCAAGATGCAGACTACCATGATGCCATTTGATTAAGGATTTAATTGAAATATCGCTTCTCACGGCAGGAAATGTTTTCCCAGATTGAGTTTGCTCCAGGGTGTCTTTGCCTCTGATTGTTTTACGTGATCGCTTACGCGAGAGAATCTAAGAGTATTGCAAGAATTATAAAAACGAATTGCGAGTATACTATTGAAGAAAAAATCGAATGAATCGAAATATATAACATCATTAATATATAAATATAAATATGTATACAAATTCTCTCTTTATGTTACTTTATAAGGTTCTCTTTATTTAATTTTTATTGATATATTTAAAAATATTTTGATTAATAATAAGTAATATACATTTAATATAGCAGAAGTGTAAACTTCGCCTAATTTCTTAATCTTGATCAGTGAGAACAGCAGTTAAAGTCCCGTTTAGATACCATTATTAATTTCACGACTTTATGAATTATTAAACCTGTAAAAATAATAAAAAATATTTTTACTAAAACTCTGTTAAATACAATATTTGAGTGATAGATTCAATTTAATAACACACTATGCAATCTCTAAATTTTTTTACACATGGAAACAAGTAAACTTGGTTTTCGTTTAAGGAAGAGTACTGAAAAAATAATAAAAATTAGAGTTACATTTTTTAATATCTTGTAATTATTCTGAAAAATGTAGATATAAGACTTACAATTTTTTTCCGAAAGAAAATAGAATATTTTACAATTTCCGAAAAAATATATAAATATTGATTAGTATTGTTACTCTTGGTAACGATGTCATGGTCGATGGCCGTGATTAAGGATTATCCAGAGCCAGGAATGTCTGGAAGTCCATATCTGTCCGTCGACGTCGGTCTGTATGTCGTTGTGGATGCTTGAATATCGGCAAACAAAGCGCAAATTGCAACCAACAACATCACGATATATATTGCAAACTTCATGTTGTTCTGGTACAGAAATGAAAGATATCGTTATATAAATAAAAATAACACAATTCAGTATTGATTTTTCGACAAGTCTCTTTTGTTCATGCAAGTATATAAAGACAACTAATTTTTTCATATAACAACTAACTAGTGTGTGTGATCGAGGAAAGATTATTAATAAATTTGTTCTATAATAAGATAAATCAAAAATCTTTCTGTATAAAAAGCTATCTTATAATATAATTAAATTAATAATTCGTTAAAAATATAAACATAATGACAGAATAAAAGAAGTATCATCATAAAATAATTAAGTTTCTAGAATTATATAAATAATAAATCGCGATTCTTTCTTATTCTACTAAACCTTGGTCTGGTTGCAGCAGAACTCGAAGCGAAACTGCGGAGAGCCTATGTTACGGACCACTTATATATCGGCATTGTGTGAAGTATAAGTCGTGATGTTACTGTAGTAGACAGCTGAAATAGGCAACTTTTTATTGTGCGACTGAAAAACACGAGAGTGCAAGTTCCAAGTTCCGGGGAGATCCCTCAGGCTTTACCTTATCACTACCGTAACGATAGCCAGTGACACGCAGTGACCTCGTGCACTCTGTTGATGATTTATCTGACGTAATTTTAGCAATTTAAACTTATGCATTTTTTTGTACATTTGAATTTCTCGTAGAAATCTGCAAATTGGATTTCTTTTACGCGTGTGAACGCGATTTTTACTAATTGCATTCCAGTCTTTTTTTTTCACGAAGGCAGTTTTACCGTACAAATACCAACATCATCGTGTATAACATTGTTTCGATTTTTTTATTCTGTACGCTTGTATATAGTTTTTTCACCCTTATATACAAAACAGCTACTGTGTATAAAAAAAACTGTGTAGTACTAAAATTACATGAATAATACCTGAAAAAGATGTTGTGAAATAAACCGTTCAGACATGTTGGTAATTAAATGTTCCGTGCGGTTTAAAGGAAGATAGGCATTTCTATTTATTTCAAAAGAGGCCTTTATTTCACAATAAACTGTTACGGAAAGAGAATGAAATTACAAAGAGAATTTTAATTGAGTGCCAACAATACACAAAAATAAAAATCATAACCGCAATACAAAACGCAAAGAACTTTATGTAATGACAAACAATCAAGGAAACTAAACATAAATTACATTATAAGATATGTGAGAAGAGAAAATAATAAAAAAAAGATGTACTCTTACATCTAAAAGATATAATTTCTATGAAATTTTGAATTTAATATTCCGATGATCCGCCATTCGCGAATCATGTAATTAAAGAAATTCCAAAACGCAAAGAACTTTATGTAATGACAAACAATCAAGGAAACTAAACATAAATTACATTATAAGATATGTGAGAAGAGAAAATAATAAAAAAAAGATGTACTCTTACATCTAAAAGATATAATTTCTATGAAATTTTGAATTTAATATTCCGACTTGTGAGATAATATGTATCTTGGAGAGAAAGCGTGTTTTTTACATTGATTAACATTAAAAACATGATATATAAACACTGCCTCTCATATCAAATATCAATAAAATTGATATATTTTATATAAACTCAGATTGCTAAACTGGAAATTACGTTTTAATATAACTTAGTCAACTTAGATAAATATATATCGTCGAACATCGCGTGATAAAAAAAAGCTTTGAACTACAAAAAACATTATCTATTTGCAGAAGCACGTATAGCTCGCGTAAAAATTATGGGAATACTTATCTCCTAAGAATATAGATTATATCTTTTAGTGACAGAGAAGAGTTTTCACGCGACCGAAGGTATCGATGCGGCCACGGCTGGTACGGAACAGAAACTTTTACTCGGACATGAAATATAAGATGGCTGGTTCGAGGTCGTTTACTCGTTGATACGAGAAAGCTAGATAGTATCTCGCGAAGAAGCCAAGGTATTTCCTGAACCAGAGTCTCCGGTCTCACACCGACACATTTCCACTATGTCCCATTCCTCTTAGCATACGCTGAGAAAAAGCGAGTAAATATCTTGGAACAGCTAACTATAAACGATCGATTTGTTTATATTTATTATTATAGAAATAATTTAGTTAAGACATTAGTAAAGACGTTGATAGTTTTACATGTCGTAAGACTAAAATAATGGGACACTTAACGAACAACATGGTAAATTAAAAATTATACTAATGCACATATTCGTGGCTATTATTTTTTACAGACTGTTTAATAATATTATCAACTGTATGTGATAACGAAAAACAATATTCGCAAAACCAATTTTCATTCTACAATTCGATAACTTTGACTTTCTGGAGCAGAAAGATTTATGATACGATATAAATTTAATTACCATTGTTGTAATGAAAGTTACATTAAAAACAATATTTGCGTTTTGTTTATTTCGCAGAAGGATCCTTAAAAAGAATAGCTTGCCAGATAAATGATAAAAGCATATTACACTGAGAGTTCTTATTGCGTATAGAGACCACATTCTATATTTTTATCGCGATTGTATTATAACGGGCATCATAACAGTAAAATGTAATAAGCTTCCCAAATATAACAGACAATAATTACCTCTCATACTAAGTTAGTGTCCATAAGGAGCGACATTTTATAGAGTTCCGTGTGGATTGGGGTTATTACCTATACCGAACAGCTATCCCGGGGAAATATTTTATGGAGCAGTTCAGTGGTAATGAAGGTGTTTACATGCGGGCAAGAAGGCGTCTCGCCGGGCGGTAGGTAATTAGGACACCCTCGTCTCTACCTACCTACGCGATAGGCATTGCTAGAGGTAAATGCAACCGGCTGCACATGGAACTGGGCGGTGCACTCGTTATTTCGGAGCAAACATGAGCCCACTTGTATAATATATTAGTCTAATTAGCGTTATCAGATTTACAGACAACGAGGAGTCAGTCGTTTATAGGATCGCGAAAACATGGGCAACCGCTCGAATCCTGGGAGAAAATCGAAAGTAATGATATTACACGGGATATTCGCTGATTAAGGTAACGGGAATATACTTTAAACTTAAAGTTATGCTTCTCGAATAGAAATCGAAATAACAGAAAAGCGTTTATTAAGCGTATATTTGCGCATTTTAATTAGTTCCAACAAAAAATACGTATGTGATAAACATAGACTTTTCTCTTTATAATTAACGACGCTTTTTCAATGTATGTGAGAATCTGTCACTATGTGTTGAGAAAGAAATTCAAAGAAACTAGAATTACCGAAACATAAAGTGGAGAGATGTGAAAATTTCCATTAAATATTTATATTTTCAACTTTTTATTCTTGTTCTCTCTCATTATGTGCTTTTGCAGAAGGCAAAATGTTAAGACAATAATGTCAGGAACAATAATGCTAGATAAGGAGCATAGATAAAATATAGGTAAAGATATACTTTGCCATATTTTCTTTATAATTTCCTATTTTTTTATTTTTATTTATTTTTATCTATCACATATTATGTACATTATATTAATATACATCTCGAATTTTTATCAGTTTGTTATGTATACAAACATAGAAATTTGTATAAATCCTGATTTAAAAAGAAAAATGGAAAAGATCAAGAATAAAAATTTTTATATGCAAAAGTTATTACGCGCCAAACTAACGTATGCATGACATCAGCGCAAAGGAACATCGCCCTTTATTTGATTCTTTTAGCAATCGGTGGATCGAATCGGCTCTGAGAGTGTCTGCAGCGCCTTACCGCTACTCCCATAACCACCCACGTCCCTACAACCCTCTTTCCACCTGCACGATTGAACGTGAGCCCAACATCAGAATAAAACTACGACGAATTCTACCTCCATCACGTTAACGTTCCTCCTCCATCTTCTATCGCAGAGACCATTTATTTCGATCGTAACCAATGTCGTTTCGCAGTTCACTTCAAAGTGGAACGGGCTGCCTCTATCGCCATGGTAAAACGCAACGTCATTGACGTTACAAGATGATTCATATAAAAGTAGATGCCCATTTATTTGCTTGAAAAATGTTTAGTTGACACTATTAAGAAGGAGTGACATATTACATTAAATACACATTATTAGTAATATTTATTTTCATTAAAATCTTTATTTTTTACTAATTAATTCTAAATTGTTAACAATTTGGCAGAAATATATTTTTTTAGGAAGGAGAAATTTATCTCACAATCATTTAAATATATTAAAGTTGATAAACTTTATCAATACATCATGAAACACGTATGAAAATAATAAAAACAATATTCTCTACTCGAATGTTGCATTTTCTTAGAAAATGTGCGCGAGAAAGATATCATATTTTATTTATAATAATAGATGTGAAAGTAGCTAACGCTACTTCCTGTATGAAATAAAATGCAAAATTGAAATAAGCATAGAAATGGGCCGCGGAAATCTCTAAAATATGCTACAGTCTGCTGTTGAAAGGAACTGAGATACCATTGAGAACTCGCTGGTCCTTCAAAGCTTACAAAAATCATCTCCGGTAGTAAATATTCATACCGCGCAAGGCGTTGCTTTGACTCCATGTGACGAGGCATTTACCTAGTTTTGAAAGTGAGTCGCTTTATCTTCGAGCGTATTTTCATGACAGATTCTAAGCGTTTGAATTTACGAGCAGATGTGGAACTTGCTGCTGGACACGATCTCTCTGACTTTATAAACTGTGAGAGAAAGAATATTCATATATCACCATAACTTAACGAATAATTAAAGCAATATGTACACGAAAAAAAAGATATAACAAACTTTATACATTTTTGATTATTCTATTATCTATTTCATTAAAATATAACCGTCAAAAAATATAACTAATAAAATAAGTATATAAAATAATATTAATTTAATAAAAAAGAGCAAAATTAATATTATTTTCCTCTTTTTTATTAAGTGGGAAAACAAATAAGAGCGTGTGTTAAATTTTAGTAATAAATGCGTATTAGAAATGAACGTTTCGAACCGTTTTTTGGTCCATCTTCAGCATGTATAAGATAGAGATATATAAAGATATATTGATACATTAATATTTTAAAACTTGACATACACAATATTTGTTGTTGCAGTCAAATTTTAAATTAAAATCAATAATCAAAAAGGAACTGCAACAATATTGTGCATGTTAAATTTTAAAATATCAATGTAATCTTCATATATTTATATTTATGCTGAAAATAGACTAAAAACGGTCCGAAACGTACATTTTCAAAATACACATTTATTACTAAAATTTAACAATAATAAGTTTGCGCATCAATGCCCGCGCCTTGGCTCTTATTTACCAGTTTTCCCATTTAATTGTTAGTATTCTGAACCTATTGCTGTTATTATTGAATTCCTCTGCTTTATATTAAAAACAATTTATCAATTTCTTTCATGTCAATAATTAACGAGTCATAATAACAAGTTCCATTATCTGCTTGAATGAACATATATATATATATACACATTATTTACTTACCGATAGGAAATGTGACACAATATAATGCAATTTATATCGATTGTTTAGCAAAAATCTTTTATTACCACAAATATCATGTTACGCTTTAACATTTTCACCGTAATATTTATTATTTATAGTAACATTTTTTATTTATAGCAGTAATCATATTTTAATATTTTATGCTCTGCATAAGATCAAAAACATTGTGAATATTATTTGATATGAGTTTATTTATATATAAAACTCATTAAATTATCATAAAATATTAAAATATGTAGCACATAATACTGTAACATAATATATGTAACATCAAATTTTATACTGATTATTTTTGAACGTTGAGTGTTTATGTCACGAGCGAAATAGATCATCATATTATCTTGCATTGCATAATTCGCATGGAAATGCGGGTGGTCGTGGTCTGCGAAACCACGTATCTAGCTTTATTTTCTTTTGCTTCCATAGCAATTTTTCTGGTACTACGCAGGCCGCAATCGCCAATATTGACAATAATATGACGATGTACAGATTGAATCTCATGTCATATATATCTGAAAAAATAATTTTTCTTACGAAATATATATATGATATATAGAGTATATATATTTAATAAAGTATATATATAAGTATATAAATTATATAAATATATTAATCTTTTATATTGGATGTGCTCTCTGTTCTAGTCTTATTACAATGATATTGCAAAATATTATATAATAATTTCTTTAAAGTAAAGAAGTAAATCATTGCACGTAAGTCATTTACTTAAAAAAAAAAAAAACTAATCGTGATAAATTCTTTATGTATGTAATAGTCGGCAAATCAATAACATTGACTTACAGATTTCCAAACAGCACTATTGTTCGGTGAATCTTACAAATTGTTGTGTTTAATCAGAACTTTAAGATAATATTACTTCAGAACAAGGATTGAGAGATGTCCCCTCACACAAGTGATCAAAGCTTGACTAGACTAACACTTGACAGAGTTTGCAAGTCTATCCCATTCAATCTTGCGATTCCCCCCTCCCCCACAATATTAATACGCAGCGTGACAAATGCACATTTATTTCATATAAACGTCCCCTCGTGTGTATCAAGCATTTTAAGCGCATATATTTGTTCAACTTGGCCAATTTAAATCTAGCATACATTCTTAAGAATGAATAAGGATGAGTCATATATAAATTGACACGAATTCTATCCGATGGTTTATTTGTAAAGGAACCACACAAACAAACAATAATAACATATCAGAATATATGTATATCTATATTTTTGATTTTTTATGTATGTACTGTATGCATTATATAATATGTGGTATTATTTATTATTCTTTGCATCGAATCAAATCGGTGTGTAACTTTGCATGAATTTCTAATCACGTAGGAATCACGAGTGCGCATAATATTATCTGTCAATATTGAATGTCGTAGCGCCGAATAGTTGCGGTAGACAGATACACAATCAAATAGTGACGGGGGATGGCGCACACACACCGCTATACGAATTTGTTACCGCGTATCGAACAAATATGATTGCAGTTTGGATACGATAGTATGTTTCTCTCTCTTTCTCTTTAGTATGGATTATATACACGCAATATATATATTTCAATCAATACAAATCTTATCGTGAGATAAATAATAAAAACGCTCACTTCGATCAATAGAATCTTAGATATGTGCAGAATTTTCTCGCAGGTGCTCGCGACCCAACTATCCTGAATTCTCTTCGACGGACGCACGTGCATTCGTACCTACGTATCTACGGAAAAACGTGACGAGTATCATCGACTTTGGAAAACACTTTTGTCCAGGCGCACTGCAGTTTCCGAGCGACAGCTTTTGCAAGAGCGGTAGCGACCCTACGTTACGTCAAGAAGGCGCATTCGGCGCGGGAACGTCTCCTCCGGCCGATAGGAATCGACAAGCGAGAAAGAGAAAGAAAGAGAGAGAGAGAGAGTAAATGCAGAAGGGGGATCGAATACAGAGCCGTGAGAAAGACAGAGAGGTGAAACGACGACGGTCGCTATACGTGGCCTGAAACTGGCAGGCAAAGGGGGTGAGAGAGCAGTTCCCCTGGGAGCTTGCTCGGCTCCCGCGCGTTACAGCGCACCGTCTCCACGGCGCGATCTATCGCCCCATTGACCGCCACTCCATTATCAGGATAGTAATGCCGTAACCCCGTATTCGTAACCCTGCCCTACTCGTGTGTCGCTCTACGCCTTACACAGAAATCCACCGCGAGCTAGCCCTTTTGTTGGTTTATCGGAACAACCCTTTGTTACAACCGTCTGCGAGAATAATCGTGTGTAGATTCGGAAAACGCATTGATCATTTCAACGATATCTACAGAATACGCGATTCGTAAATAAAAAATAATATCTCTCTCTCTCTCTCTCTTTCTCTTTTATAATATACGTATTAAGCCAATTTTCACCACAAAAGATCCATTTATGAAAGCTGTCATCTGGATGAATTTCTTCTTGAAACAAGAACGCTAAATACGTTGCATGTTTCCACGTTCGAATTGTAAAGGCAAATATACTGTGCCGCGCTTCATGAATTTTTGATCGAAATACGTGCGTAGTCATGCGCGCATCGTGCACAGTCGCGATAAATATTTAGCGAATTTACTGCCAGCAGCACGATATTGGTTTTTTTCGCCTTTCGTTCAACGTCTACGACCGTTTGGTCTTTGTTGAAAAAAATAATCACGATAAACAAACATGCAAATAATGAAATGTTAAAAACCATATTGACAGAATGTAATTATAGTAGGAATAAGTCTTTGCATCGCTTTTAAATCGTTATTTTCATTTTAATTTCATTAATTTATAAAGTCAAGATTTTAAATCGTATTTTATCACAGTCTGTGATATTTTAATATATATTAGTCTCTTAAACTTTTTAAAAGTCATGAAGATATTATAAATAATGAGATCAATTTATATTATCGCATATTATTAAAAACGCAAAAACACGAATAATATGTGAAATATTCATGTTACAAAAAAAAAAGTAATATTTTTCTAGACTTGTGAAAACTTACGGTTAACAAATTACAAGTTGTTCACAAGCGCACCTTATAGCTTTGGTTACGAGGACGCTCGAATTAATTACAGGCCTCTTTTGACCAAACAACAAACTAGAATTCGCTGCAGCTATATAATTAAATTATATATTATTACTTTAACAGGGGTACAAAGATAACAGAAACTACAAATTAAAAAGAAAATCTGGAAAGAAAATTGTCTTATATATCATAGAATCTTTATCTAAACGTAATTTTCAAAATTATTTAATATATATTCTCTACAATACAGAAAAAAATTTAATATATACTTACATAAAGGCTCTCTTTAAGAGATTCTTTAACAACAGACAAATAAAGTAATAATAATCTTATGATAGAAAGAATGATAATATTATTACTATCAAAAAATTCTTTATTTATTTATTATTTTTAATATTTTTCTTCAAGAAACAAACGCGCGCATGTATACTTTATTTATTTTAAGCATTAGTTCTTCTTGATTTATTAGAGAGTAACAGTAACTTTCTTTCGAGAATAATATAATATTTGAAAATAATTTCCCACACATGAATGGTGTAAAAGGAATCACTTCGATCGGTCGTATCAGCGGATGCTCCATACAATTTCACGAGACGCCCTTCCAAATCGCAATAGCACGCGCGAACTTGCGTCAGAATATGTCTCGGCGTCCCTCACGGACATCGACACTCCGGTCACGTAGTGCAGGAAATCTCAACAGATAGACGCAAGCCGGAGCATGGACTCACCCCAAGCAGCTGAAATGGGAATACACCTTCGTTCCTGGTGCTAGAAGACGCCCGACAGTTCGACCCTATCGCAAATGAGGGACCGTGTCAGCGACTTTTGTGATGAGATGCGCGTATCGTTCGAGGCATTCCGATTTTCGTATTTACGCGATATCGCACGATAACAGCTCTTTTACGATAGATAATTTTCTATTCTTTCTTTTTCTCTCTGTGTGCGAGCTTTTCTTCAGTTTTTACAAGTCGTATTATTTCTGAAATAATTTTAACCGCCGCTAATTGTTCTTTAACTTACAGCAAAATACATAAAGGAAAAATTCATAATCGTTTTCACATTAGAGGGGAAACTCAATACTCTCGGTGAGACAGCGATTAACACGATTTTATTTAATCAAACTTTAAAGAGAAAGATTTATTGACCATGTCATTGTCTTTTATGATCCATTTCTAAAAGCCGATATTTCAATCTATGTATACGATGTGACTGTTATGGAACCCCTAAAGCCGTAAATAATTCGGGATGTTCAGAAAATCATCGATATTAGCTTATACCCTCATCACATTTAATATATAGCCGTCTAATAATAGCTCATCTCATGAATATAGTGAATACGCTCTCTACAAGTTTGATTTGAAAGAATCGAACCATGTAGAGACGCGGCGAACAATGCTTCTCACTATTGCAGAATTGCCTCCGTGCATGCGACTTTTATTAGATACATCGTGAACGCTTTATTTTAGCGAATCGTGCAGAACCATCGTGCTTGCATGTCCAGGTTTATGATCTCCTGCTGCGTTCCTTCCTTTCTCATGCGACCGGAATACGTCGGTGAGACATTACTCAAAGTAAAACGTGAGCGAGATACAGCTGCGGCAGCCCGTCGACGATTTATAGCGGGACAAATACAGATGGGGAACTTTTCGAGGCGTAAGACGTCGGAAAAATGCTTTCGGCTTTCGACAGGCTTTCTATATCGGCCGTCCTACCTCGCGTCCGTCGCGTATGTAAAGTAATAATGGGAAATCGAGCGAGAATATGTCCGTTCGATTTCTCATGCAACAGATACTATCGTATCGCAGAGAGAAAAAGAGAAAGAGAGAGAGAGAGATCAGAACAAGCTAGCATAAAAATATCACGACGAGTAAGGAAAGGAAGCATATGTTCGCTGGAACGCCACTTCAACGTACTGTCTATATACGAGAAGTTTGTTAGAATTCAGATTAAAAAAAAAATAATAAAAAAGTCAAAGTCATAACACACACATACACACATATATATGTATACGTGTATATATATTAAGAATTCTCTAGCTTATTTTTGTGCTAGGTAAGAATAGGTATTCTACTACTCCCTCATTAATATGTAAAAGAGATTTGCGAAGCTAAAATGAAAAGAGAATAAGAGAAAATTTATAAATCAATATCAAAAAAGTTATAATTAAATATACGTACTTTTAAAAACAGAACATTTTGATAGGGCGAAAAAAATTAGCCAGGCGAAAAAGGCGTAACAAAAACTATTTAAAATTTCAGGAAATATTTCACATTACGCACAATGTGAATTAAACAAAATGATTATAAAACGAACTGGAAAAATATGATAACGTTTTTTATTAAAATTTTCTATTAAAAATCGTACAACTGAATAAATGAAGTTTAACGAAATATTATTTTGCATATCTTTAATAAAATGAAATATCAACAATAATTGTATCCAATTTTTTCAACATTGCTCGAATATATATCGATATTATTCTAAAAATATTTTTCTCTACATTTTATTATATTATGTCGACAGAATTTCAAAACAATGTATATTTTATAGACTGCCAAACATATATATGGCTATTTCTATTGAGAATACAACGAGTGACATAGAAAATCTTCTTCAAACCCCCATATTTCTGATTTGTTACTCCGTAACTTCTGTCTATTTGAATCGTTGAAGATATTTGACAACTTTCAATCGGATACTGGATAAAAATGCAGTGCCATAATTTCGCAATGGCAAGAATATCGACCGAAATATTTCTTTAAAAGCAAGCTGCGAAAATCTTTAGACCATTATTTATTTTGTCACTTTCTGATGACTATATATAGCAGTTGCGCTGTATTAATTAAAAAATTGAAAGAATATAAATGCCTAGATGTACGATATACTGATATACATATATTTATAATTTATATACGATTCACAACAGACAACATTATGTTTACCATAATCAATTTCAATTATGCACCTTAATCAAAATTTAATTGTTTGGAATTATTTCAAATAGTAATATATAAAATATTGAATGTGTTTTCTAAATCCGCTGTTTAATCAAATCTCTGAGTAGAATGCGCAAACAAATATATTATTAACCTGTATACTTTAATTACGCATAATTAACGCATGTTTCGTCACTCTATCATTGAGTCTATCATTTAGTTCTTTCAATGCAATGATTTCTTGGCTTGATCATTTAATTAGCGACACATTTCTCGAACTAATTTTATACGCGAAAGCTACCATAATATGTAGCGCAATTAAACTGGCGCGCAATCCATTGTTTAATTCGATGGACGAGGAATCTTCTTCCCGCCAAATTCGACCCTGTCGAAATTCGATAAAGCGTAATTTGTAGCATTAACAGCCGCGCCCGCGCACAGACACGCGATTAAATCGTATGCGACTGTAATTTCGCTCTCGAAACGAGAGCGGATCGCCCTACCCATCCGTCTCTAGAAAATTGTACAACAAATTGAAATGCACGCTGTCCTCCCCCGTCTCCCACTTGTCCGATCCCCTTTTTTCGCCCTTATATAATGGTGTATCCGTAGTAATTACTGGAGTGGACTGTAATTCTCTAACGGGCGGGTGAAATAAATGAAATAGCAACGTTTATTCGACAATCCGGTGAGAAAGTTTCAATCGATAATAATTTAGAATGGCGCGCGGTTTACATTCATAGATTGATCGTTTACGATAACTCTTTTTCGCACTTTTAATCTCTCTTGTTAATGGAAAATAAAGTGCCATCAAAATCCGTAACTTTCTATCATTTATCGAGCACTATAACTCCCAAAATTTTTGCTAAATTTGGTTTGGGCATATACATATATTTATGTTATAAATTCGTTTGTATTGGAACCTTTGCAGAATAACTAATACACGCGTATATCGTCTAATAATACTTTCATAAGTTATATTGTTTTATTATGTACGATAATATGAGAAATGTGATATATTTCAATTGTGTCAATTTGTACTATTTCGCAATTACGATTTCTCGAGAAAATTTTTCCAATTTTTTTAAAAACTGTTTCGTGTTTATATCATGTTTATATTTTCACTGGCAATAAGAGCTATTGCATGAAATAATTCACCGTCAGATATAGAGAAAAAAGAGAGATTCCACATAAAATATTCATAATATCTCATTCGGAAATTCCTTCACGTAGCAGACAGATAGACATTGTCCAACAGAAATTAATGGCCCATCTGCATTGCCAAAAGTAAGCTATATCGCTTTTCGGAATAAAGTTGTGATTATAATAATTATTTCCGTAAATATCACTATATTATTACATTAATCACACACACACATCAATCTTAATATTACAATTTAGGTACACATATAAACACTGCTTGTTCATGCAAGATCGTATAAATATTTTACAATATCAAATAGAAATTAGATCAATAACTAATGATTATTAACTATTATATCGTTAATTACTGCAGTAATATAAAATGAAATTTTTTTATTCCGCACATATTTATACAATGCCGTTTAATTATAATATACAGATTAATTTATTTGCGAAATTATTTAGTCGAAACAGAGAGAATTTTCTACACAAATTATCGATGATCGTCTGTCGACATAATTTTATTTTGCTCCGGACCGATAGCTGATTATTTGTTTAAAATCTCGCTTTCATATTAACTGATTCTATACCTATCGACCGCTGGTACGACTACGCGTTCAAGCGTCGATAAAAGGTACATACATATTTTGTTTCAACAGTTGATGTATTTTACATAAATAAGTTATGCGCTTGAATTAATAATAATGATTACAATCTATTTTCTACAATGATATATTTTCGCGCAATAAAACATTCTAGAAAATTAATATATTTTCATTTAAATATCTTATTTTGCCGTCAGACGGTAGATGGACATATATAGGCCTATTTATTCATAATTTAGTTAAAATAAGTATTTATCTACAAATGGGAACTCTCAAATAATAATATTAGAATGTTGGTTTTTTTATTTTATGGCAACTTTATTATACAATGACTTTAACATTTATTTCTATTCTAATCTTGCAAAAACTCTCACTTGTTCTAATGTTTTTACAATATAATTTCAAAAAGTTACGTATAATGTATATACAAGTAAATAAAAAGATAAAATATTTTTTATGTGAATTTGAACATAACATCTAATAAAATTTAGATAACAGTGTACATTATCTTTATTTTTTTAGCACATGAGTTTTACTCTATACTCTATTATACAACGTGCAATATTTTAGAATACATTGTGTATGCATAATGGCATTATCAAAATTTCTATGCATCGATAGGTACATTTCAGTATTTATGACAATAAATTATCATCTAGAAAGACATTTGATATCGTTTAATATACTTATTAACATAATGTAAATATTAATGCCATCGTTCACTCTGCATTCTTACATATTTATAAGGCTCCAATTATCTCATATATGAGGTTAATTTACGTTATTACCAGCTATCAATAAAAATAATTGCTTTATTAACATGATTAATGATGAGTTTACACTCATAATATATTCATTATTGACGCGACGATCGCATTCTCGCTGCGGGTCCCCCCACAATTTAATTGATTTGATATGTTACAAATTGCTCGTCATGCCAGACAATTTTATCTGCAAAGAAATATCTTACGAAGAATATTCTTGGATAAGAAAAACGTCTTTTTTTAAATCTTTTGTAAAATTACTTTTATCCGCTTAAATATTGCTGGAAACTACATTAATTAATGATAATGATATCGAACATAAGAAAAAATTAAAAACCTTAAATCATACTATTTATTTGTCTGTGGTGGCATACAATAATACATTACATTACTATTACACAAATATTTAGAATAAACGCTCGTCTCGATTTTTTTTTATAACAAAATAATATCATCACTTGTCTTCCACACTATTAATTTTTAATCTCTAAATCAATCCGTCAAAAATTAATTTGTGATTTAATCCAATTAAAGGATACATTTGTATTTTTATCTGCAAATTTAAAAAATTCTGGAATATTTTAATCTTTAAATTAATCTGTTAAAAATTAATTTGTGATTTAATCCAATTAAAGAATACATTTATATTTTTATCTGGAGATTTAAAAAATTCAAGAATATTTTAATCTTTAATCGCTTGTGACTTAATTATAATCGGAGAAGTGACGATTATACGTATTCTGGAGCACTCGCAATATACATTTATGGAAGCAGGTAGAGATACGTAGTTCGTGTTCGCATTGAATTTAATGATATCGCGTCGAGGTGAGCGCTCGCTTGTTCTCCGCCGGTCGCACTTACGCGCCGTGCATCACATAAATTACGGAGGACATCCGTGCCATTTACAAAGCCGAGCCTTGATGAGTCAAATCGCCTGATTACCATATGTTTACCGTGCGCGAAGTTTCATAGCTCCGTGTATGTACGATGAGCGGTTCTCTCGCGGCGCAGTATAATGTAGGATAAATTATACGCTCGTAAATCATTCCATCAAGCGCGAGTGGAAAGAAAATCGCTGGCGAGTTTTAAGTTGCGAAATCATTCGCTTGCGCATACGAATCTACGAAATAATTATTGCAATAATAGCGGCGATACTAGTTGCGAAGCTATACGCCTGAACGCCGAATTACGCATTCCTTTATTATCTCGCTTCGCAAGAATCGAGAATTATCAATCTTCTTTATTATAGATCGTGTGCACGCCGTTATTGCACACATTCCCATTATCGTATCAACATGTTGCAAATTAATGTAATGCCATAAAGATACGGTGTAGAGATACGAAAGGTCTTCAACTTTTCGCTAATCTGCTTGTGAATTTTTTCTCGCCGCAAAGTATACGGCTAATTAAAGCGACGCGCTTGCACTAACAACGGTGACAATTGACAGCTAATACCTAATAAATTACATTTTTTACGCGTCATGTCTCGATCAGTTAGTCAGTCAGCTTGAATAATATACGACTATCATTATATCTGTCTAACAATATAGTTGCATGAATAAATATGTGTCAAGGAAAGAAATGGCTATAAAACCCGTGTCTATTTCACGAGAATATCTTTTTATACAAATAAATAGTGGCGTAGTACAGAAGCATGTACGTTCTAAAAAAAGAAATGAGAGACTATTCGTGATCAGAGTTTCGCGTGTGAGTAAGAAATACTAATCGTCGCGAAGGTATGTGAAAAATGTCGTAAATAAAAGAGATGCAATCTCTCTTACACGAAATATTGAACACCTGCCAGAACCGTTAATTAATACCGGGCATTAATAACAATAACGTTTGCCACAACGGGAACTATTGGGCAGATTTAATTCTTTACGCCGCGCTACGTCGTCGTGCCCAGCTGGATAATTTATAAAATCTGCTGCGGGAGAGCCCCGGCTCCTTTTCGCAAGTTGAAACGGCGCCGCCTCGAGCCCCCGAGGGCTTTGGGCTTTATAATTAGGCAACGAAACGAATTGCGCCTGACGTCCATATCGACTACCTAACTCAAATCTGACTAACGAGCTTTCTACTCATTTCTATATACACATACGCGCGCGCACGCACACTCTGTCGGACGCTAATAAATCTTCCAACCATATCTTCGTCATTATCGGCGAACGCTTTACGTGAATGGAACCACGTGATCCCTCCTAGCGCATGTTCGTTAGCGTCAGTTCGGTGATTTATTTCGCAACGGCTCGCTGAAATCGAAACGATAATACGCACCGATGCATCGCCATTAGAATTATTGAAACATTCCTGTCGGTGCCTAATTATAATAATAATTTATACGTCGCGTTATTTTCGAATCGCGTGTCCTGCGAAATGGGACGATTAGTTTGTCACATCTAATAAATATCAGCGCGTGATCAGCACGCGAAGCGTTAATTTATAATAATATTCTTCGCATTCAGTATCTTACATATCCGACGGCGAGATATTCGCAAAATCGTCACTTAAATGCGATGCCGATGTCGACTTGGACGGTGGAAAAGCTCGTCCGAAAATGAACGGTCGCCGCAGCAAGTTCTCGCATTAACCTGGCAACTTATCGGACGCTACAAGTATCCAGGACATAATAATCGTTAAACCGGCACACCCGTAATCCGCGCGAGCCGCAAGAGCCGACGGCGGTCGCGCCAATCGATGAAATAAATTCTCGATATAACGTTTCATCGATAAATTAATTGACCGGAGGCCTGCTCGGACGGTGTGGGGCCGGTCGGTCTCTCTAGCGAACCACGCAAGAATTGCTACAGGAGGGATAAAGACCGAAAAGGGGACCGGGGTGAAGAGGAAGGTGTGGACGGGGGAGGGGGAGAAGGGGGAGAGGGACACAAACTGCAGAATTATTATTTGCGAAAGGCGCCCGCTGTACCGCCGGCAAAACGCCGCAAAGCAGGGAGAGTTGTTACTGACAGCAAATATGGCCGCCAACCTCCGCGCGGGCCCTCAGGCCAGCTTAATAACTTCTCTCTTACCGGAGCAGCGCAGCACCTTTTTGCGATTCGCCGGAGCATTATTAATCGCTTGATGTGGATTTCAAACTTATTACCGCGGCTGACGTGATGGACATGGCCTGGGGGGGTAACGTCTCTCCCCTTCTAAAGCAACACAGTCCGCCTCCTACCTCTACCTCTCTCGCCGCCGTTATATCCATTTGATGTTCGAGCCAGGTGCTTTTCCGTCTCTTCGGTTGACTTGCTCGTGGTTAATTTCGCCCATCGGTTCCGAAATGCGCAGTCAATTGACAAAGATCGCGTTATTACACCGTATACACCGGTCGAACGGAGCAATTAACGCTGGCTTATCATTCGCTTGTCCTCTTTTGCCGGACTATTGCTTCGCAGTGAATTATCAAAGTAATTCCGGACACACGTTGTTATCTCGTTACTTCTTCCACTTTTTCCGCAATTACGTGTTGCGTGATGCTCCATATCGCTTGAAACGTATTGTCAGAAATTTAATATGAACAGCGGGTATACGATAATAATTAAAAAATAACGATAATTACAGAAGTTTTTATATATAATAGAAATTTATATGTTAATGCTGGAATGTTTGTTTAAAATTTTAATTGCACACACGACATAATATAAGTGTAACATATGTTTCATTTAGATATATATTATATTTTTTCGCGCTCTCTAAAAATTATATATAATTATATATAAATTACATATAACACATACTTTACTGTAATTATCCATAACTTTATTGTAATAATTGAAATTAAAACACGCACACACAGCTCTAAAATTAAGTTTATCGACAATCAAGTGTATGTTTCTCATACAATGATACAGATGGCACCACGCTTATATCTAAAGCTTATCAAAGATCATATGTAGATCCAATTTTATTAAGAAATGATCTAATCATTCACCCAAACACATTAAAAACCTTGAATGTAAAAAACAAATTAGGAAAGAATATTTCAATCGAATTTTTTACTAATTTTATTTGATTAGTTCTTATAATAATTAATATGCAACGAAACACTTTTCTTTAATTAATACCTATAATAGAGAATTCTAAAGGCATAATATTATAAACATAGCTTTTCTTTCCGTTTTCGCTTTTCTCTTTATCTCTCATAAAAGACACGCGATAATGCTTATCAAATTGAAGCGCAGACATAGGATTAATAGTGCGAAACCAAGCGTCTTTTCTTTCCTTCAAGGCGAGTCGAAAAGACGAATCAGTAGGCTAAATAAAGCTGCCAGGATAAGGCAGGAGTCAGACAGCTAAACCCCGGGATGTCGGAAAGGGGCATGGTGCGGGGCAAGAAGGAACCGTAGTCAGAAGGCAAGTGGGGATGGGAGGGAGGGTGGCTCCCAAGAGACGCGTTCATAGCAAACGCCCACGAACGGTGACAGTCGGCGAAGATTTACGACGCTATAAAATATCATTTGTATTTGATGTCAGAGCGAGGGCTTGATTAATGCACTGCCGGGCGCACAATGAATAACTGACGTGTTGTTATAGTAACATCAATCTGAAAGAAGCACGGGGTGAGAGCCGGTACCCCGTTGATAAATTGTGTAGATTGGAGTCGCCGTTGCTGAGATACGATCAGCGAACCTTCTACGATTCAATCATTAATGCCGTTTCTCTTTCACCCCTCCTACCCCACCCCGTATGGCCGGGATCGTTCATAACTCCCGACATATTTGCCATTCGCGAATTATCGGTGTCCATCTCGCAAAATAATTTTTTATTTTTATTCTAAACAATTTGGAGTACATAAATATTTCAATTTATTGAATAATAAAATAATTTGTTTTCTAATAATTGGATATAATACAAAATTGGAAACTAATTTTTACACAATTATTTCCTCATCCAACAACAGTTCAAAAATCTCAAATTTATTCATCGAAAAATTCTGTAAATATTTTGTTTATATTTATGCGCAAATTACTCCGATAAAGGTAAATGCTTATAAAAAATTGTTTGGCATTGAAACAAATTTATTTTATTTTTCGATCATATGTATTTCAAAAGTTAATAAATATACAGAGAGAAAATGATATATTTGAAAGCTTTAATTATCCAAAAATTTCGGACTTTACGCATCAATCTTCGCTAAAATGATTTTTATTTATGTCACTCTGATATTCGGGCCGGAATCAACGCAGCCCCCATTTTCAGAAACGGTCGGTCACGTGAACGAAAGTGTCGCGAAGTTTATGGCGAGGAACTGCGCTCGGTCGGTCTCTTATAACACAATCATTAATCACTTACCAACAATGATTTTATTCGCGGCGAGCGGTCCGAGCGTAACGTACCGTGACGTACCCCGAACAGCGGGGACGATACATCACCGCGATACGTAATATCGTCCTCAGCTTCGCAAAGGGGACGGAGCAGAACGAGAACAGCGGAGCATCGTTGTTCAATTTCGACGTCGTCGCGGTGTTTTCAAGCTGTCATAATATCACCGGGATGGTACGATCGAACATGTGAAACGGGGTATGTCTAGAAGAATGATTGATTTCGTTTTTTCCTAACTTTTTAAAAACATTAACGAGGAGAATAATGGTTACTCTTACGAGACGTAAACTGGAAAAGATATTACCTAGCAATTACGATTTATTTTGTAAATTTAATTGCACAACGTGTGCGAATGTCGTGTAACATGTTACACGGGAGACACAGATTGTAGTAGTCGGAGAAAGATTTACGAAATATCGTGCGTCCATAGATTTATTCGCGGACCCCACGTCTGAAGCGTGAAAATGATATCGCGCGCAGAGTAAGAAGTAGATGCGGATAACTTCTACAGGGGTGAGGCATGGAAGAGGGTAGAGGTTACTTTATTGTATATGGGCTGATTATGCTCGTAAATATTTCACCGGGGGATGAATCGAGCAGCGGGACGAACGGACTTACGAGAGCAGGCATCGCGGTAGGGACAGACCAACGGAAAATGGTGACGCGAGTGGCATGAAGAGGGGAAAGCGGACGGGGGAAGGGGGACAGGGATTTACGCGTGCGAGCCTGAACGCCCTTTATACGTCGTCGACGTTATAATATATGACACCTATAGATCACAATTACGTGTAATGGCGCTCACTCTTGTATTCATGGCGATATTATTTCTGGTTGCCTTCCACGGTCGTCGTCGGCTCTCGCCCCCTCCCTCTTTCGCGGCCCTCTCATCGCTGGTTGTTCCTGGGAGACTTCGGTCCGTATGCTAAGCAGGCGGTAATTCTAGTTTGATTTACTTTCGCCGGTCACCCCCTCTCTCGAAACTCTGCGGCGGACGCAGACTTCCAACCCCAAACCGGGAAAGTGATTACGCTGGATCGGGCGATAAGTCCTTTATGGTTTTTGGCCATGGTGTCACGCATTGGCGTAGAACGGTGCACGAGTCTCTTGACTATTATTGACATTTACATCCTTCGCTTCTTTCGTTTTATATTTTATTGTATATTCTTTTTTTAATTAGAATATATTCGAAATATTCTCTGACATTTATTATCTAAGGAAATTATTAACTTCATTTTCGCGGAGCTCTTACATTAAAGGAAAAGAAAGATTAAAATTTTTAAGAGAGAACTAGCCGATAGTCTTGCTTTTAAATAATTATAAGTTAAATTCGTCGGGGAAAGTATGAAAGATGACATAAATTGATCGGTGCATAACGCGGTAAATATAAAATTACGCATCGATTACATATCGTGACTCATGAACAGGCGTGTTAATGCAGAGAAGTGTATTTCTGCCCCGGCAGGGAATGTCGATATTCTACTCCGGAGACTTCGAAGACTCGGCGCGACGTGACACCTTAAATTAAGGAAACGAGAAGCGTCAAGATTTATACGACTGTCATCTTGCAGCGGCTGTTCCTGGATATATCTTGTACATCAAGCGGGCTCGTTAAGTAATTAGTTCGAGCAGTGTCAGCGGAATCATGGGATATAATCAAAAGTTAGAAACGCGAGCGATTAATTATTACCTTACGCCGGGGCTCTCGAGTCGGAAATGTCAGTTCCTGGCCGCCTCTGGATTCGCCAGAGGCACTTACCCACACTAACTACGAATGCGTTGTCATTAACGAGACGTCATTACCGACTATC
The DNA here is from genome assembly GCF_003651465.1 of Formica exsecta. Classification (NCBI taxonomy): domain Eukaryota; kingdom Metazoa; phylum Arthropoda; class Insecta; order Hymenoptera; family Formicidae; genus Formica; species Formica exsecta. The sequence continues at coordinate 4,684,128 of NW_021849297.1, read as the reverse complement.
CATTACACGTGACGGATGTTCACTGAGCGTTATGACACTCAATGAATATTCACGCCCCATTATATAGCCTTTTATAAATGGTCGCTATGGCGCGAGATGGGTGACGTAAGCGAAACCGCATTTAAACGCCGATTTGTGATTCACATCACACAAAAATAAATTTCATTCCATGCAGATTCCAAGGTATCGACACATTCTTGTAACAATTGCGACGACTTGTTTTTTTACATTTATTTTTATACGAAACTCTCTATATTTCATTCAATTTTCACGTTATTATTAAACCTTTACAAGTTTACTTAAGAACTAATTCAGATTCATCGTTTCGGAGTTGCTACAAACTATCATAATCCGATTTGCAGTTTTTTCTGCACTCGCTCATTTAATCTAATTAAAATTAGCATAGATTCTTGTCAAATGTCGAATGAGACGTACTACGAACTGTCTAGACTTTCGATATCTTAAATCTCAGACCAGAGGAACAAGCTTTCTCTCTATACACTATAATAAAATAATCCGATAACGTGCCACGCCACTCTCACTGCCGACGTCAGTGCCGACACATGTGCACGTGCGAATAATAACGTACACACTTATGCGATGCGGAGAGATAACTATTGTCCCGAACCCGGTGGAGTAATGCCCCATTGTGAAACGGTTACAATGACGTATCGCCTGTCATCAGTGAAACGATGGCAATTTTATTCTATCCCGGTCGTGCTTAATGACCATGTCGAAAGAGGCGGGGGTAAAAATATTAACGTTTCGACTGATGTGTGTGCGAGATTGTTAACCATATGATACGTACATGTGTATAAACAACTTCTCAGCGCAGCGCAAGATTGACTTGTTCCACTTGAAAGTCTTCGGGCAGTTCGCTCAGGCGTCTCACCTGACTATCAATCGCAAACAAGCAAGGTATCCGTGAATTGCAAATTCCTTTAATTGTCGCGGCGCGCATAATACGTCTGTTTCGCGTTGTCTGTCGACAAACACGCGGCATAAAACACCGGGGTCTCGTCCACATATACAATATGTATATATTATACCTATGTACCCGTGTTTTATGCGTTTAGCGACATACGTGCGGGCGCACAAACGAATCACTCACGTTTCCTGTAAATTGCGGATTCATGGTTTATCGGCGTACGGCCGAAACGTTTTACTGTCCGGCGATGCGCGATAACGCCGCGCTGACAGCGGAATGTCCCCGGCCAAAATGAATCCAACGAGTACACGCGAGACGCATATGCGGGAAACGTATTCTCTCGTGTTTTGTTTTTCGCAGGCGTGCCCGGAATATCGAATCTGTCCAGTGACGTAGGACGACGGGAAAGCGTCGGTCTCGTCAGCGGCACCGCAAACATGTTCGTCAAAATTTTTAACGCTCTGCTATCTAGAAGTCTAGTGTCTAAAAAATCCTGAATCTTTCTTTTTTATGGAAATAGAAATATGAAGATTTTTATAAAAAAAAGTTCAAGATACGTATTTCAGATACGTGTGTTACGCGTGAACTGCGCCGATTTGAAAATCGATAGATCTTAGATAAATGGCTTACTAAATCACTTTGCATGGTAATAGATAGCGGTGTGAGTAATATTATTTATATGCCTTGCAAATTATAGAAAGTTATATTCCGGTTGAAAGATGTGACAACTCGTACATTGTGTAATTCACGCCGGCACTGAACAGGACATATATTATTATTTCGCTTTTAAGCGAATTTACTTCATTCCGTTTGATTCGCGCGTAAAGCTCGTTAATTTAATTTCCAATTAAGCGTATACTGGTTTCATTAAGGGCGTAACGTGACTCATTAAATGTGATTGCATGGCATTTATCCGCGCAGTATTGACAAATACATGTTATATCTGCAAAGCGCTCGGGAAAACAATCGTCCTATGCATATGCAAGTACTTGATGAGAGGGATGAAGCTTGATAAGTTAGAGATGAAGAGCGGAAACATTTTTTTGCCCGGGTATCATTTTACAACCTGTCAAGAATGTGTACCCGCACGGGGGTAAAATAGATATTTTGACGAGACAAATTATCAGCAAAGGCTTTTAATTCAAAAAGGATATTTCGTACCGGAAAACACATCAAGGCTACGCGAGTGTATATCCAACAGCGCGAATCCTCGTTGGAAGATAAATGAGCCAATCTGTTAAACCCGGGCTCGAGATACGCACCGCTCTCGCGTGGCAATTATATACGTTTCCTGAGGTCCAAATTTATTATGTACTAAAACGCCGTTATTGTTGCAAGAAGGCGGCCGTTGAGTAGAAAAAGCTGCCGTTATTAATTCGCATTAGTTTAATAGGTAGAGGTGCGGGCGAGAGGGGCGGG
>NW_021849297.1:4651083-4681681 GCF_003651465.1 Formica exsecta | reverse complement strand
GGGAGGGAGTTGAGGAACACACGGGAGGAAGGTGCGCGGCGCGAGAGGAGAAGAAGGAAAGGGGGAAGAGAGGAGGGGGGAATAAGGTCACGCCAGAAAGTGAGTAATGAAGGCGGTTTATCTCCGAGGAGTAACTAGCGGTGTTCGTGTAATGGGGGCATTCATCAACGCGATCTCACATCGCCTTTCCGTTCGCGTTTCAGAGTCTCATGACGATTTGCGCTACGTACGGACGGTGAGAAACGGAGCTGAAACGATTTCTTTCTGCACGCGCTCCTGGAAAACCCTCGTTGCCACTTTGCCGCGCAAGATTAATGCCGGCGAAGTGGTGTTTTCGGCGCCATTAATTTTTCTCTCCCCATTTATCAGTTTTAATTCCGGGAGGCCGGACTCTTTCTCTCTCCCTCTTTCTCGCACGCGCGCGCGCGCTCGCGAGTTCGTATGACGGATAGGATTAGCGCAATTGAAATTATTCCCCGTATTGGCGTAATTTGTCACGTCGCGTTGATCTCGCTTAAATATTGTTTTATGGAAATAAGCGTGAAGATTTATTTTGAGAATACGATCGTTTAGCATAATACATTTGCTATCACGTTTCATTGCGCGCGTTACAAGAGTCCGAGAATATAATTCATAATAATTAAGCCTCTGGGGCCGCGTCATATGCGCGCCGCTAACGAGAGCGCAAACGGTCGCAATTTATTCCAATACGTTAAAACAATTTTTCATTGTCACCGTTATCTTTACGTAAAATCGAAGATAGATTGACGTATCGTAGCTCGCGGCAGCCTGCTACATTATAGTGTGTTTCGCTCCGGAGCTCGCTCATTACTTTCCTAACGAGGAAAACGATCGTATCCGCAAAAATGCGGCTCCCGACATCCTACGCTCCTCCGACGATTGACATTGGCGGCCGCGTTTCTGCGGCGCATCAACGCCACCGCAGGACAAGCGACAGGAACAACAACCGGCACGATATATATCCGCAGAACACGCAACGAGCGCAGCGGGCAGCTATATTATTACCGTCTTTTCGCAGTCCGCGCCTCTGTAATTATGATTTTATTTTTATGGACATAAATTATACGGGCCGCCTAGCTGTGTCATTATATGGCATTTTAATTCAAGGCTGTAGACATAATGGTAACCCGCGCCACACGGAGCTCACACACTGCTCACCTGCCCGCAAGTGAGGGAAGGAACCCGTAGGGGGACATTGAGGGGGGAAAAGGCCGATGGTAGTAGGGTACGTGGAGGACTTCGCCTCTTGCGGTTCTCCGGCGCTGATGTGCGTTTTTGCCGCTTCTTTCGCGCACTGACCACTGCGCCGGTCGTCGTATACACGCGCGCACACACACATGCACATCTTGATATTGTTTAATTTTCCGCGTCGCGGTCGTATTGCAAAATAATGGTACGTACGTTGCGTAGTGATCGAGCGGTTAATAGCTGCGAAATTAGAAGAGAGTTGTTAGCGATTCCGCTCGGCCGCCTTTCAACCTGGCAGTTTCCTCGCGATGGTTAAGAAAGTACATACATCGCGTCGCTCATTTCGCTCGCGTATTCATCGCGTACTCTGCAATTATGTAAGAGTACTCGCAACGATTTCACGAAACGATTACGAAACCCCGTGTAAAATAAGGCGCACGATTTTAATCTATATTCCCATTAATTCAGTTGCCTTTTTCGTTTATGTAATAATGCAAAAGCAAAGTGATACTATAAAGAAGACGTAAAGTGTTTTACTCATCCGGTAATTTCATCGCGTCTTCGTTTCACAGAATTCACCGTCAAGTTTTCCAATATGTGTGAATTCGAAAATGACTCTTAAACCGTTGATAAGTTAATGGGCTATAATTTGTCGTTACAAAGTTACGTCTGACAAACGGAATACAATCAACATGTGCATATATTATTTACAAGGAAACAAAGTTATATACTTTGTCACGCAATCGAACTGGGAGTCGAGAGGTAAATTTTGCGGTAAACTTTTTACTACATCATCGTTAAAAAGAAACACGTTTACGCGACGTGCGTGATATCGCTGGTTAACAGCGGCATCCATTTATTACAGATATTACATTGCATTATTTCACAATGTAATTTTTCCTACACAATACACGCGGTATCGCGATTACTGTCCTTAAACGACAGCACCTCCGGCTACGCCTCGGGTAACTCCTCGTCGATAAGCCATGGCCCTGTGTATTTAGCATCGTGCACGTGAGTGATATTCGTCAAACGATGAATACAGCTATAATTTAACCGCAATTTCTCACAAATGCGATACACCAGGGACCTGACGATTGCGTCAAATAATTACGTAGCGAGCTGTTGTTACGTCGTTACGACCGTCGGAATTACATTTAATTTGTAGTCATAAGCGTGAGCCTTACTGCACGTTTGCTTTTGACAATAATTTGTATTTTCTCGGAAACGCCATCCTCCCTCCTCCCTCTTCCGCTGCTATTCGTAACAAAGGCGACGCGATAAAAAAAAAAAAAAGTACGGTAATTTCAGAGATCGTGACTCGAGACTACTCGTCAAAATATTTTCTGGTTCTCTTACCGCTTCGTGTGACACGTAAATACCTACCTATTATACTGTCGAGCATGTGCCGCTCAAACTTACGCGATATCTGGCGTGTATATATACTCGCATATACATATATATATATGGCTCCGTATATCGTTTCTCTACAGTTATAAATTCATGGAAGAGCGCGTTAAAAAAAGACCAAGTTCCGATGCTCCGAAAGGTAGAGAAACTTCTGGTCCTGCTGACAGGTTATTCTTTTAATTGGAGCAGAGCGTAATGGCCATCGCGTTGAAAATGACATCGCGCGGAACCCGTCAGCGACAGCGTGACAAAAGACAGGGCAAAATCGGAAGCTCGCCGGCTTTTTGCCGATGAATGGTATGAGGATCAACACGCACGGTAGCCGGTAATACTTGATGTTACGAACGCACGGCAGAGTGGCAAGCTGTCAGCCCGCCGCCGCGCTGTCAGTCTCCTGTCTGGTTGCTGTCTGTCTGTCATTCACTCACTCAACCCACTCATTCGCCCGTCCCGTCTCTCCCCGACTCTTTTTCGGTTCTCCGTCTCTCCGTCTGCCTTTCTCCCGCCCTCTCTCTCTCTCTCTCTCTCTCTCTCTTTCTCTCCCTTTTTTTCAATCTCTTTTTTTTTCGTGACTGGCGTTCAAACTCGTTGGCCCCGTTACAGCGACGGACGTGCGCATCTGCCTGCGAAAATATTTTTTCGGTCCAAAGTACGCGCATTGCTATACCCGCTCGCGATGTCCGCCGAAATTCATGCCACATGTAGTCTCCTCTGTGTGATGGGCGCAGAGCAAATCTTTATTAAGTGGACTGTACAATTAGAGAAAAATTTAGATAGATCGAAAAATAAATACGCGTATTAGAAATAGTCTTTTTATTTTTTTTATGAGAAATTATATCTTATGTTTTCAGGTGAAAATATATTTAAAGTCTACATTTTATTATACAGATAAATCGGTTTTGTTCCATCTGCAACTCATAGATTTGCTTCACTAAAAGTGATATAAATATCGAGGTAATCTTAATACTCCAAAATAGCCGGCAATCTCTCTTCAATAATGTAATTTTTTAAATGGAACGTCCCGAACGTCCATATCTTGCGCAGAACGACGCGTAAGAGACCATTAACATGTAGCCGACATAATGTCGGTCGTAAACTGAAGAAAACGCACGGATGTGACACATCGTGGAGGACAATGAACGAGCTTATCCGCGTTATTATAAAATATTCTCTGTGTGCCGCGATGTTCACGCATCCATGAAATGCGAGCATCCGTTTAATGATAAATTAGAGCCGACGCGACGCGCCGATAACATCGAACGAACGAATATGTCCATGTATACATGGAGATCCTGCTCTCCTTTCATCTTTTTTTTTTTTTTTTTTTTTTTTTTTTTTTTTTTTTTTTTTTTTTTTTTTTTTTTTTTTTTTTTTTTTTTTTTTTTTTTTTTTTTTTTTTTTTTTTTTTTTTTTTTTTTTTTTTTTTTTTTTTTTTTTTTTTTTTTTTTTTTTTTTTTTTTTTTTTTTTTTTTTTTTTTTTTTTTTTTTTTTTTTTTTTTTTTTTTTTTTTTTTTTTTTTTTTTTGTTTTTATCGCGGCTGTACCGAACGATTTAACTCGCAGTTGTTTGCATATCCGGTTTATGTTTCAATCTAGTTCCATCAATATGAATAAACACCGGTACGCGAGGTAGCTCGACGCGGCATTAATATGTATTGGCAATAAATCGATATCGATAATTAAAATCTGTGCCCGACTAGCTAGGGGTCCTTGAGAGCGCGTGAGCACGTTTATATAAAAGTTCAATTTGTTATATGTAACTGCATGAGATGACTATAAATATTGCGTTACCCTTTTTAACCGGGATCGTAAATCCGCGTGATTTATGCGCCAGCCGTCTGAGAGAGCCAAAGGGGTCGAGATGGCATACCGGTGACTACGCGCCGTGGCAGGATCTCTAGTTCTTTCGCGCGTAACTAAATTCCGCCGCTCCACTTTATCATTATTTCGACCGTTTCGGATCTACGAACGATTTTAGCCTGATTAAAATGCACGTAGGAAATTCTACTTTTTCCTTCTTGCCTCTTTTTTCATGTATTGACGACAAAACGATATTTGGATTGACGTGCTTAGGTTCCGTACAATAAATACTAATTACTGATTAATTTGATTTTTATTACGTTACGTCTTCATGTATTTGCTGCTGATAAACATAATTTTATCAAAAATGAATATGTCTATACAAATATTTATACATACTTGTATATTAATACAAAATAAAAACTACGTTAAAATTTAAATTGAATGTACTCGCACAGCAGTATCAATCTTTTAGTTCTTTATGGTAAATAATTTTAATAAATGTCAATTAAAAATACGAATAAATATATCTGATAAAAATTTATAATTGTATAACACTTGACATGATAAAAAACGTGTAAAGTTAAGTTTGAAAGCTCCGAAAAAAGTATATATTATAGTCTGTATGTGAAGGTGTATATCTAAAAGGCACATGTGAGAAATTGCATTGAGAAAGACGTTGTGATAACTGTTGACAAATGCCGCAAAGAAAGGAGGAACAGAAACTCGCGCCGACTAATGACGCCATCCATTTCCTTTTATATCTCGTGTGACGTTACAAAGCATCAGCCATCCTTCTCTTTCTGAACCTTTGACGCGTATTCACGCGTTAAAAGTGTCCACTTTGAGAGGCGTCCCTCCCTCTCCGTCTCGTGCGTTTCGTACGTGTCCATTGTGTGTGGGCATGTTGGGAGTATATCCGCGTGCGTATGCAGGAAGACAGTCGATATCAAACGAGTATATCGGACATGAAATCCAAGAGGGTTCCCGAGGGACGAGAAGCTAATGGCCCGCCAGGTTTCCGAGCGTTATTATAACTTTGGCTGATGACTTGTGACCCCCCTCGCTTTGAACATTTGCCACCTATTTATCACTGACTCAACTTGTAGAAGAGGAAACGCCATCGCCTCAAATTAGAAGCAAATATATTTAATACCTATCGTGAATATTGAAAGCGAGGGTTAGATCCACAAAAATGCTTCAAACGATAAGTATTAATGGCACAATATAAAAAATTAATTGTATAAATGTAATTAAACGAAGATTCTATTAGATTCGCAGAAACATATGCAGTGAAACAACAAAGAAAGAATAGAAAATTTTTTTATGTTATGTTTTAATATACACATATTAATAAAATTAGAAATTACAAACTTTCTCACAAGGAGGAAATCCAATTCCAAATTTTTTACAATCTGTAACGCAGAAAATTATAGTTAATTTCTAATACTTGCTGTATGTTTAACGAAATAAATATGAAGAGAAAGATAACAGAAAGAGAAATCTGATATTAGATATAACGTGCTCGAAGATACTGTAAAACAACATATTTGACAAGTTAAAAGGAAAAGACAGAATGTGCGCGCAAAAAACTGCTCATACATTTTAATATTCCACGACTATGCTATCTTTTGCCCCGGGCGGATAAAGGAATTATTTGCTCTTCGAAAGAAAGAAAGCAGAGTAAAAAGAATTCAAGGGAAATGTAAAAGACAACTTCAATATATATAGAAGCAACAGACATTTGACAAGATAGCTGTATGAATAACTCAAAATAAAGTGTACATATGATAAAAAGGTTTACACATTAATGATTCATCAAGAGTATTGGAGAAAATGAATACGATAATAAAATAAACGCGCGTTTCACCGTGTCTCTGGTATCGAACAAATGATGAGGCGATTGGAGAAAAGGCCTATCGATTCCTCTGTTTCAAACTTGCTGGAGGCCGCACTTTCGGCGGCGACCGCGAGCGAGTAAATCGCGACGTATCATCGTCTCCGCAACAGGGCGTGAAAGGGGCTTTACCGAATCTCTGGCAAAATTCCCGGAAAAGTCCCGAGGAAAAAGGCTCCGCGGTAGGAGGACGCGATTCGAGGAGTGAAGTGAACGAACCGAGGCAAAGGAGGGAAGATGACTGCTCGGTTGAGTAATGGATCAATTTATTTGCTGGCTGTAGGTACCTACCGGGGGTAGTAGATACGTATATAGGCGGCGTATAACAGGGCAGAGAAATGGCTACGCTGGATCCCCCCGGGTGTCGAGTAGAAAGATGTGCTGCGGGATGCGGGCCGCCAGGAGACGATTTCGCTATCCCCCTCTGGCTTACCGTCCTCGCCGTCGTTCTCGCCCTCTCCAACTACCAAGAGAGCTCTGGTCTCCCTTCTTTCTACTCTTCGGCGACGGTGGCGGTGGCGGTGGCGGTGGCGGTGGCGGTGGCGGTGGCGGTGGCGGTGGCGGCGGCGGCGGCGGCTGCACGATCCTCCGCAGCCTCTTTCGCAGAGAAGATCGTATTTATTTCCACGGTGGTGAGAATGGATGGCGTTCCGGTGATCTATGTCCCGGCGCAGACACATCTCATTTACTCTACGAAGCATAATTCCTTAACACTTTTTCGGGGAAAAGTGCTCGTATATCTTGGTTACGCCAGCAAGTCGCGCGAATTCTACGCTTGGCACGCTCGTATGAGCAATTTACCCCGCGCACGCTTTCTCCCATATTTCACATTCTGTCTTCTCCTCGGACGACTATGTTCCGTTTGATTCCGATTTTGTTAGCGAAGATTTTGGCTCGGAAGAACGTGGTCTATTTTCCGTGTGGATTTTTAACTTTTGTTCCTCTTCTTAAACGCGGACGATTTTTTCGTTCGCGCATATATATGCATACCTACTTAAAAGTATGCCACACTAGACACAGTGTGCATAATCACGCGATGCTGAATGGTTTTCGAGTTTTTCTTTTATCTCGCGACACGATTATTCATCGATCGATCATGCTTTTATATCTGTTAACTACCTCAGAGGCAACTCGGGGAACGAATTATCGGCGACGTACCGACGATTGGATATCGAATTAGAAGGTTGTGGATTGGTCGCTGCCGCAGGTGGCTATTTATGTAGCGTCCGAAGTACCTGTATCACGATCATTAATAAATAACGGCATTATGCAAATGGGCAATTTGTCTCCGGGCACCGCGGAGAGGCGCACGAGCGCGCTCCGCCGTGGTCATTTTAAATATCAAATGAAAGTACAGACGCGCGATGCACGGCAATTTATTTTCGTGCACACTGTCAGACCGCGGTAAAGCAGCGGCTCGCATTTATAATGAGAAGATTAATGATGCGTCACGGCGTGTCCATATGAGGGTGCACGCTTGTATGAGTGCAATGATGGCCGGCCATTAATTTATTGCGCGTCGCGTCGCGACACGACAGGGCTGGAGCGCGCGTCGACGAGTTTTTCATGTTGATATCATTCTTGCTTTATCTACACGCGCTGTACGGGGCTTTGTCAGCGGTGTAAATAGAGATGTAAAATCATTCAACAAGCGCGGATTACACTCGATGACTCCGTAGATCAACAGGATATAGCGGCTCGTTTCCGGTATTCCCCTGTGGTCCAGTTCGCTTAATTATTATACAAGCTCTGACTCTCTCTCTCTCTCTCTCTCTCTCTCTATTTATTTTTCCTTCTTTTTCTCTCTAGACATCAACAAATAATATTCCACAAACTAGCATCAGAAATAATCAAAAAAGAATATATTTATTTTATTGATCGAATTAAAACACGAAAACGAAAATCGAAAATTAATATAAAATATTACGCTACGATATTGCAATAGATTTTCCTCCACGCTTTATAACTGTATATATTAAAACTAAAAAATATGTTATCAATTTACTAAATTATTATTGCATACAATAATAAATTTTACAAATTATTTGGCAAAAAAATTGGCAATGATAAGAGAAATAAATGGAAATAAAAGGAGAATTAATATTTTTGAATTCAATAGTCAATTTCAATTTTCAAAGTAAATTTCTTTTCAGTGCACGCGCGCGCGTATCCCAATGTCAATTACTCGCGTATATTTGATCATTCAAAAATAAATTTTTGTCGGATTAACGAAGGGCCAATGAATTTGTCAATTTCGATAAACACATTTTTGTGCATGAACAAACAAATATTTACCCAACGCATGGCATACGGTGTTATTTATGACAGCGCGTGACACGATAAAAATAGGGCTCGTACGAGCTTTTTGAATTGATGATGTGTAACCTCTATCAGAGATGCGAATGGAGATATAAAGTCTTTTACTCTGCCTCTGTTACATTCAATGATAACACGAACCATTTGCGGTTTATATAATCTTAAACTTTTCTACGTAAAGCAAATATCTGTTCTTATAAATAGAAAATTAAAATGTTTTACAAAATATATATACTCTTATTTATATATACTTGTATTTTTTCAAAAATATATTTTTAAATTGTTCCTTATTCTTTCGAAACGTTCATAAAAGTAGCATTTTAAAATTTATGAAAGTACTCTATGGTTCAATATTTTCTCGGGGTCGTATAGTTTTTTTTATAGAGAAGGTCTCGAGATGTTATTCGCGTTTGATTGGTGAAATAATACACCGCAGCACGCAAATTTAATTAAAATTATAATATACATCGTACGATCGAAGTATTCGTCTCATGTTAACTGGAATTCGAGCCTCGATCGAAAGACCACCGACGTTACAATACTTCCTCTGCAATGTTTACATATTAATGCAACCAACCAATCACTCTCTCTCTCTCTCTCTTTTAAATTCTAATATATTATAATCATAATGTATTATTTTATGTATCGTCGAATCAATGCTGTATTATACAAAGCAAGGCTTATAAATTAATACTTTTTTTAAAAAAATCATTATTTAATATTAGTATTAAACTGTTAATTTTTTATTGCATATATTCTGTTTTAAAAATCATAAATCTCGACTACACGTTATATGCTATTATTTATTATTTCTTTTTTAGATATGATGAATCATAAACATCTTACTTTTGTTACCTAAAGTATTAATTATTATAACTTATACAATTATCTTCCTATTACCATAATTACCTTCACTAATGTATTACATTAAATGTGCGAGAAGAAGGGAAAGAAAGAGCTAACAATTTCGATTTTAGAACTAGAAAAAGAGATCGAAAAAAATTTAATTCAAAGAAAATTAGAAAAGATAAAAATATTGAATTAACTATATATGTATAAATTATGTTTGCTTTATTTAATTTCACGGAAAAAGTAACTGAATAATTATTTCTCTTACATTCATTAAAAGAATTTAAGAAAGCAAATAGCACGATGCTATCAGTGTACATAACTGCGCCATTCTCGATAAAAAGAATATTTTAAGAAATTCACGCGCACGCAAAATAAATATTTTATGCCAGAGAGATAATTTGCCTCACTTATAGTGGTTTCCGTGTGCTTAACAGCTGCCTTAGTTGATTTAATAATACACCTAATTACTGTCTTACGCTTCTGTGCGCACAGTAACGATATTATGAGAATCACAAATCTGTACGTGCTGGTACGAGCATGAATAATAGTTATTTTAATATAATTCGAATATGCCCGTTAACTACATGGACATCATAATCATTACAACGTTATAACTTTAATATATTACAAACCTTCCCAGTTCTTTTGTTTTAGCTGGAATTATGTGAAATTATTTTTATATAATTTTGTGTCTCCATTTCACTTTGCATATACAATTAAAATTTTCTTGAGCAGAAAGCTCTATGGTATGTAATAATTAAAAATACTACACCTTGAAAGAGTACAGAAAAGCAAAAGAAAACGATTGAAAAAGATTAAACATGATATAAAGTCAGTATTGAATAAATATTAATTGTGCTGATAATATAAATCAAGAGTCTTATCGTATTTCATACTATGTTTACATATCCGTAAATCATATTTTGTCACGTTTTGTCACATGGATGATTATCTGTCTACGATAAATATTAATGCAAGACGGATAGAAACTAATCATAAAATAAATATTGGACAGGAGCAATAAAACACGTGAAGAACTGTCGTAAGCGATGCAAATAAACGCTACTCCGATGTTTATTTCGTATGCGCTGTGTATAGTAATTAATAGCCCCAATCGAAGTGCATTAAGAAACCGCACAGTCGGTGCGCTCGTTAGGTATGCACCGGCCAACGTTTCCTTGCAAGGAAACGCTGGTCCTCGTACGGTAACGGTTGTCCGGCGTGCGGAACCGCCTGGTTGCATGTTCACGGAAAGGTTACCGGCAATAAAGTACCCGACATCCGGCGGCTATTAATGCCGCGGCGCAATGCCAAACGTCATTTACATCGGCACTTTATTTCTATCGCGTATCCGCGTCAAGAGGTATAGAGAGAAAAAGAAAAAGGGAAAGAGAGAGCGAGAGCTTTTCGTTTCACCATTCGCCGCCTTAGGGCCGATCGCACCAGCATATCTGAGAGCATTTTTTTATCGTTCCAGCACATAAAACGCGATACTTAGGATCTTTTCGCTTTTCGCAGACTCTAGGCAAACATTTGACTCTTCGAAATCAAATTTTTCTAGTTTCAAAAATACAAATATAGAACTCTGTAAAATCGAGATTAAAAACTTTCAAAGTGTAATATGTAGTTCAGTTGTAACTGAACTAAATTTTCATATATTTATAAATAAATATTTATAACATACTTTAAATTACGATTATACGCATAGAATATATTTTTTTAAATATTAAAATGCATGGTGTATTATCTGATAGAAATTCAGATTCTCAGAATATTAATATCGCCGATCCTGAAATTTTACGCGTTCCGTCGTAAAGCGTGCCACAGATTCATAAATCCAAGTAGCGGACTTGCTCGCGGCAGGAAAAACAATTTCCGGCGAAACGCCGAATTAAGTACTTATCTTTACGAGCCGCCGTACAATTTTCTGAAAGAAGATACGCTGTTGGGCGCGCAATGCTGGGGGAAAAATTTATCACGGTCTCGATACTATATTTCGAGTAATACCGCGCATCGTTTATTAACAAAAGTTACACTCATATATATAGTAGATTATTGCAATCTTCGCGATAACAACGGAGGAGGAACCATTATCGTCGTAAAAACGCCCACGTCATTCAACATGCGAGCCTTCTAAATGCCGTTCATTATCGACATTAACGCTTTAAACAATTGGCAGAAATATATTCTAATCCCCGTGTAATTTATACAATGATTATTTTGATATATCTATTTAATTCGCGCATATCTGTGATAGCTCTAATTACTTACAAAATCCGCGGCAGAAATTTCAAAGCGCTCAGAGACGACGGCCGGAGAATGCATCCATGGTACACATTGGGTTTGCGAGCCAGTTGGCCGAGATAAACTTACTGACCGTTGCTTGGATCGCCGCCAATGCGCCACTCCGCGTTAGTATTCGTCTTTTCATCGCGACACACCTCGGCCGTGGCAGATAGATTGATGCGCGACTTTAAAGTCGTAGGCGAGCGATCTGAATTATTCGCGTGTTGCTGATGTGCCGCGAGACTGAAATTTTCAGTACTCGATGCACTGCCAGCTATGTACTCGTGACGAACGCTTCTCTCATCGTGTCATCGTCGTACAAGCGATCTCCAAGTGTAAAAATATCATCGTACGCGACAATGGTCGTTGATAATTAAACAGGCGAAAATAAATGCCACGCGTAACCAAAATCTTATCGTGGAAATTATCCATCATTTAAATTAATTATATCGTTAAAATTAATCTTTTATACCGAGCGCGATAGCCATCGAAGATGCTAATCGTGCTCGAAAAAAATGATCGCTGAATGCCATTTTCAAAGAAGATGGGAATGTAGGTTAAGAGTAAACGCATTCCACGTGCTAACGTGGCGGCAACAACGTCGGAATGCCTTCGGACACCCTATAAATTCTAATTTAAAATCACAGTGTCGCAACGGAGAGGTCCTCCAAGAGGCGAGCCATTTCTCAGTGTGTTGCTCGCATAGCTCATTCGTTTTATCGTCCTGAGCAGCACGACCCGTCAGTTCGGCGTCGTGATAAACAGCCGCTACTGTCGTAAGTCAAGTCAATGTAAAATCTCGAGCGCTATTCCTTCATAACGTTTACTCAGAGTGACTCGACGAGTACAATCACCATTTAATCATCAACGGGCTGTGCATGTCACCGTCGTTTATCATTGTTCTTCGCAGTGAATCAGAGAATCAAACATTCTGAATGTTTGTTAAGTAGCGATCTCCTCTCAAGTCTTTCTTTATCTAAACTCTATTTCACGCGCTGACGCAATTGAGCGCTTGTTACTCGATAACGAATGTTCGCGCATTTGCTGCAAGCATTAATCGCAATTATAACGTTCTCGACAGGCTGCTCTTCATGTTGATCAACATCGTAATTAGAACCATCTTTCCACGATTACGATCGGCAACGGTACATAAAGCTAATTTGTTACACACGCTCTGTCTCGATTATCAAGATATCTTGGACTTCAAACTTCATCTCGCTCTACAAGAATGCCGTTTAAATATACGTCGCTCGTCCGTGAAAACTCGTCGAGTCGTCAAGCATTCCGGTTTTCAAACGCCCGTTACCGTCACGGCAGTGCCGTGAAATCCTTAAAATGCATAGCTTCGAATGAAATTATAGGCACGAATGTAACCCTGCCCCGACCGAGGTTAATCCGACGGGAGCGTCGCGACACCCCGGCTAATGGCACGTACGACGTCGCCGTTGCGTGCCAGCATTCTCGGTCTCGAGCGCGATCGTCGTCGTCGTCGTCGTCTTCGTCGGCATCGTCGTGTGCGAACACGAAGAAGAAGAAAGGCTGAGGAGGGGAGCACCGATACTGCCTCGGCTCGGCTGAGTGATGAAGTGAGTGCGGAGTGAGGTCTATTTTTGTGCTCACCGACAAACAGCCTCGTAGATCTCGTGACACGTCGTTAGAACGCCACGAAAATACCCTCTGCGTCGCCTCCCCCGAAAGTACCCTCGCGCGACATATCCACAGACTACTCTCCCCGGCTGCCGCGTTTATTCCGAGAAGCTACTAAACGCTACGCGCGGTAACGATACGTCGTTCGATCGCGCGACAAATATCGTTGAGTGGTCGATTATTGCCGACGCGGCCTGATATCTTCTGCGAAAGTTACATCTTCTATAAAACGCGGTATTAAACAATATGTACAGACAGGTGTCTCTTTATCCTACAATTTATCAAAGGACTATTATTTTATCGCGATACCGATAATAACGGAATAAAGAAGGTAAACATACAAGAGCACTGAAGTACAGATATAGAATGATAATAAAAAAAAAGATATATGATCAATAGGAATGGCATAATGCAAGAGATACATATACTCAAAAGATTTTTCAGAAAATAACTTGAAAGATACATGCTGATGGTAAATGATTAATGACACGAGGAAAGTGAGAATTGTTGTAACGGGACTGGGATTGGATTTAGAATATCGTATAATCGCATCTGTCTGTATGCATTTCGAAACTTTAGGTATTTTTGAATCGAACGATCGCGAAAAGATATTGACATGACTAGGAAAGATGGCTTTAAAGCTTAACAATAAAATCAGGATTTGTGGATGAGGATAAATCTGAGTTATGCATCCAAGCTTCTAGCAACGATAAATGTAATGCAGTTTGTCGGTTGTGATCTGTAGTATTTGTGGAAAATACTAATGGTTATACACACCTCGCAATTTTATATTAAATTCTACTTGAAAATTCATGAATTTATAAAAACATCACTAGTCAGTTTTGATTAGAAAATTTATCAAAATTTAAAAAAAGATTGTATCACTCTTATTAATTGATTTCTACGATTAATAGTAGGCAGCAATTGTCATGATAATTACGTATAAAAATAAATTACTAATTAGATATTTTTAATACGTGAGTAACAATGATATCAATTTTTTTGACATCAATTATGATGTAAAATATGGATAAAGCGGTTAACAATTTGTTTTGTGTGAATATCTCAGTGTCTATTTAAAACAGTGAATTGTACCTAAGTATCATCTAGTCACGCATCGTTACGTACAACAAGGAAAATTAAACTAACAATGTACTTCGCCATAAATTCTTTGGGTTATTAACTTCGATTGCTCGTAGATTATACCCCACAGAATTTATTTAGTACCGTTAATATCCTCAAGTCTCGGTGAACGCACGGGTAAAAGAGGGTAAATGAAGATTATGCACGCTCTATTCATGAACGGAATATTTTTGCTACTTTAGATAAGAGATAAGGTATTATGCGAAATGTAATACTATATATACACGTATATATGTATATCATATCATGAAAAATTTATGAAAGATAATGGATAGCGAGTAATAAAACTTCATCATATTAACATTCTATTATTTTCTCATTTGAAAATCTTTTATTATTGAATATTTAATAATTCAATCATTAATAATTGAATTTAATCTGACTTTCGAATGACCTCTTACGAGGAAGATCGGAATGTTTCTCGTAATTTTTGTATGTATCGCAGATATAAAAGCTTAGACACGGATATAATAACGTCCACGCAAAAATTGTTTCGGTAATAAAAATTTATTGCTGCAGAAAATTTGGTAGAAGCTTCTAGGAAACGCGTAATAAAATTCTCGGGGGCTAAACGTAATCGGCGCCCGTTTATGCCGCTGTTTGTAAGAACGAGAGATTTTCAGAACAAATCCAGGCAGGCGTACACCCTATATCAGGCTTTCCGCCGGTTCCCCTTCTGACAGTTATTGCAACGTTTGAAGATACTTATTCGAGGAAGTTACGGCCAACAGCTGTGTGCTTTTTTCGATCGTTTGGTCTTCACCGTGGAAATTATTATGTACTGCACAGAGTTTATACATGCGATGTAGGCATAACCTTCCGGCGTAGGAAGTCTTATATATTTTCCGGAGCTAAGCGGCGGCAAACTAATGATAAACACGGCTCTTCGTGGCTATAAGGGGAAATTAATGTTCTGAACGTAACGGTAAATGGAGTGGAAAGAAGACAAGAAACCGCGAGATAAATGACGTCGGGTTTGCCGAAGAAGAGCATCTTTCGCGGAAAACCGCAGAAACGTGTAGTGAAAAATCTGAAGTTTTATTCGAGGATCATCCCGGACATATCAGACACTGGGAAGTGCTAGAGAACATTTTAGGAAATAATATAACAGTTAACCCAGCACACTTTGTGCTATAATTTTTCACGTGCCATCGATAAATATCATCATATATTTTTTAGTCCAAAAGCGTTATAATATTTTAGTAAGCATTATAATATTTATAATTTTTTAATCAAAAAGCTTTATAATATTTTTTGAACGATGATTATTTATTATGAAGCAATAATATGCGCGTATTTGAAAAAATCGATTAACTACTATGCACTATCATTTGATGATTTGATCTTAATTATTTGATCGATCACTCCACGCAGAAAATTAACAAAGTTTCAGAAAAACAATATGTAAATCAATCATCACTGCGAGAAGAATATTTAGACACTTTGCTAGGAATGTCAGATGCAAAGATAATCAGAGATAAGCTGATAAAGAACTATTCTAGTGGTTATTATTGTATTGGTTTATTACAGCCTGATTCAATTTCATTTCTTGATTCTCAACGAGGCAGTCTGACATGAGCTTTCAAACGATATGACTTTTATACGGAGATGAAAATTATGCAACATATATCAACGTTGCAAATAAGATAAATCTTTCTCTTTTTCTCGTGTTCTCAAGCAAAAATACATAATCTCTGATGGATCAAATTAGATTGCCGTGCATTAAATTTCGAAAAGATGTATTATTACGATATAATTTATATCACTGAGATTGCGCGCGGCGAGAGAATTCTCTCAAATTTCATAAATCAAGGTAGTAAATTGAAACGAGAACCATCGTCGATTCACTGCAATGAAAATTAACACCGCCCTTTACGGAAACGTGAACGAATGAGATTCTGGCGTGTCTAAAGTGCATTAATCGTTTCGTCATTAGGAAGAAGATTCTGGATACGAAATGCGGCGGTAATGAGTAGCTTCATTAACGCCGCGGCTATTATATAAATGCTCGGCCTAGTTATTAGCAATTTATTTTTGCTCCAAACAATTAATTATAACTCTCAGACTTTATGTCCGATGTTATTGATTATGTTAATACAACAATTGACAATTGCCGGTTGTTTCGTTAAATGCTAATTAGATATATAATTTAGTTATCACATAAATTACTATTAATACTGTCCATGTTCTAAATTAGATAAAATAATTAATATTCTATACGCGCGTTTCAATTATTGTATATATGTAATATAATAGGCATATCAGAGAGAAATCAGATATGTTCAATTATGTTACATGAACGTTGCAATAGTTATACATCTGTCATACGCATATACTGTGGATCGGGCAAACGCAAAAGATTTGATATAAAAAATTGTAACTGTACTCTATTTTGGGGAGATTAATAGTAGAATGACAATCGCGCGGATGTTCAATTTCTTATCGTACATTCCCAAAAATAGTTATAACGATTCGCCATTTATCTACGTACAGTTGAAATCCATTTTTAATGTGCAAATGCGTGAGCGCATGGACGTGCTGCGGAACGAAATTTGAATTGATCCGTGCTGCTCGCCGAGAGTAAATGCGCAAGGAAGTGATTGCGGATGATGGACGATCGATGCCGGGGGATGATAAAGTAGTAGCGTGTGGCGGAGAAATATCGACGGGACGCGCCCCCATCTATCAGGCCCTTCCCCTGGCGCCTCTCCCTCCTTTATCCGCCTAGCCGATAATCACCGGCTGCCAACCAAAGTCAGGGATACAAGTAAGATCTTGTAGGAAGATTTGACTTGCTTTCGATCAATGTAGAAATTCAGCAACGCGGTGTCTGTGATGTTTTATAGCTGGTTATTTCAGAGATGTTAACAATTTTGGAAATATTATCTTTATAATTTCACACGAAAAATTGTATATAGGCTTATATGTACATATTTATTTAGATATTATTTAAACGAATATTAAGTATAAACAAGTTCTGTTTTTTTCCGCTGTCCGGATGTCGAGTTAATATTTTTCAAAGCTATCGTTTTTGCGATAACGCGTGTACGGCGAAGAATTTTAAAAAGAGATATGATCGATTGTAATTTATGAAGTCGGAAGAAAGATTAATCGAGACCTCTCGTGTCTATCCCCTTTTACACATTGTGTCGCCGCGTTAAAAAATCAGAAGTGTCAGTTCTGTGTTCCACGGACATATTAATACGTCGTACGGATGCGCTTGGCGCGGCACGCAACCCGCTGTCATCCATCACACTCGAAGGTGCGCGCCGCCGTTCCGGCGTGCACTCGCATACCACCATACCTTATCGTACCATATGCGAGAGCGAGGCGCGCATCCAGTTAAAGTATGTGAAATCCAAGTGCTTTCAACTCCGCGGCAACTCGCGGCCATAACTCAGTCGCTCGTCGGCGGGTTAAGAGTTAGAAAAATTTCACGGCTGACATCATCGTGTACGGCGCGCACATTTTCACCCGATGATTTGACACTATACTTTTCCGGACGAGATGAACCGATTTGTTGTAAAGTTGCATCTCTCGAAACCGAAATTTCTCATGGTACAGTGACTCGTGTGTATCTTTTTGCTAACGTTGGAAATTATTTTTGCAATCAATTTTGATACGCGCGACGATAGATTATACAATATAAAATAGAAATTCCAGTCTATAATTTATGTCCAATGCTATAAATTCATCCAATATTAGATATTACAAATTACACGCATATTGTATACGCAGCGATTGACAGAAATATCCAAATTTTCTCTTAACTGCACGCGTGTGGATATATGCGAATACGTGCAGGCTAGTCGGAACGTAGGAATGGAGATCAGCATACGTCGCGTATTATTTACAATTGGCGGCGATTTATGTCTCTGGGCCGGATGAAGGTAGGCAGGCATAGGGCGAGCGGTGAGAGAAGAACCGAGAGGAGAGAAAGAGAGAGAGAGAGAAGGAGGGAGGGAATGGCAAAGAGGTGCAAGAGAGGAGAGCGAAAGAGAACGCGGCCGCCTTGCCAGCCAATTCCCGGCGGCCCGCTATATTTACGAGGCCCATAAAGTAGCGAGCACGACCGCGTATATTGCCGCGTAAATATCAGCTTATGGAAATATAGAGCTCAATATCTGCCTGCCTGCCTGCCTACCTGCCTACCCAACGCGCTCGGCAGCTTTTCTTCCCTTTCCATTCGCAGGGGCATCCTGGGTATCCAGGGTAGTTCTCGCTTGGCCCGTTTGTAATCGCGCAGTTCCGGGGAAGAATCAGTTCGGTCGCAAACCCGTGTCGTTCCTCGAGCGGCGGATTTATCGCCCGGCTTTTAGACGAAAAGCCATTCGACGATGGCAATTAGCGTCATGCGGCGGGGAAACGCGCATCGGGTCTTAATTATAAGGAGAACTTGGAAGAGAACAGGTTTCTCTCTCTCTTTAATGCTTGAAACTTAATAATATCTCGGTAAGAGTGTTTTCATCAGTGTGTTACGATCCGCCTCCTTAACATACAAAATTCATATTTATCGACTATTACGAAGAGTATCGAGCATCTAATTTATGTTTTTTTTTTTTTTTAATAACACTTTTAATATCATGTCATATTATCGCGTATATTTTTTACGCGCGCGGTGAAATGACGGATGTTAACGAATGGCCATCGGACCATATGCGATACTAAATACGTATTCACGAAGGAGCTGGTCAGAAGTCTAGAACGCGACGGAGTAGAACGCGACGAGGACGCCTGTCGCTGGCTGACACCATTAGCGCGGCCATCAGTCACCATTAACACAGATGTCCGTGTGTTTCCGCGAACATCGCATTAATCACACCTATCCACATAAATTTCCGCCGGTCCGAGCGAAGCAACGAAACCCGAGCGTGTCTTGACACCTTAATGGATGATAAATCAGAAATTCATTAAGAGAGGTGGGGGAGATTAGGACAGATGCGACGTATTTATCAAATAGAATACGATTTTATACGACCATACGCGCAAGCAAATGGCCGGTATTTTAATTTATTCGCACTATTTTAATCTGACATGCTGATACTATCGATGCAAATTGAAGTGACAATCTCGAGCGCGTATATTCTGTGATTTATGTACGATTATTAACGGGACAAGAATACGACGAACCGATTAATATTATATTAAATCTTTTTTCCATTACTTAAAATATAATTGATGATAAAATCAATCCAACATATGCGCGTGTTATGCTCATGTCAGATAAATGTTAAGCTTGAGATAAAGGATTATTCGCTGTAGACCTTCCATCTAAATTAATTTCTGTGAAATCTTATGAATAGTTAATCACATGATGAACATTTCGGAATACCGTCTAATGCGGAAATATGAGGCTTACACAACCGGTTTCTGTCTAATAATCTCTAGATAACTGGAACTCTGAAGAGACTGACATGCCTAATGGAACTATAATTAGTATCTAAAGTAGTCAATAAAAACTCATCAGAAATTGAAGTTGATATTAAAATGTATAAAGCTTATTAAACACGCCGAGCCGTTCTCTTTCGGAGATCGTGCACGTTGATAACCTCATAACACTCCTCACACATTTCCGCTGATCATATTGAATACATTAAGTCAACGACAGATTTAAAATGTAAACGACATGTATATTTAGAAAAAAAAATGACGTGTACAGTATTAGAATTTCAACGATGAACAAACTTATTTATTTTTACACGGACGGCATCGTTCAGCGTAACATCCTTTGCGGATACCGCCGTACGGGTCTTAAGAGCTGAACGGGAGTCAGCGTTTTTGATCTCTGCTGACGTGTTTACGAGAGCCGTCTGGCAATTAATCGAGATTTATGGCATACTTTTGTAACGCTACATCAGATGAATCCATCTTAAATACCAATGCGCCGAGGGACAAGTTTAGGACCGGGTGGCAATGCTGGCAATTCCACGCACTTTTTATCAGGGACAGCTGCTAAGCGTTCTCTACTGCTCTTCCCCATCTCGAAGTCCACCGTTCTCATGTGAGAAAAAATTGCGGGAGTTACGCGAAACGAAGATTGGATCTTTTTACTGCGCCGTCGAAATTTTATGTTCCATGGAGCCTTTCTGTCACGATTCGATATATTTAAATTGCAGAATCTCCTCCATGAACATTTATCACGCCAATGAGCGAAACATGCTCAACAAAAAGTAATTAAAAAGATTAACATATAAGTTTGAAAAATGAAACGATTACAATCTTCCTTTGGCGATAATTAGTTTTCGCAAACTAACGTTGCAGGTGGCTGTTTAAAGATCGAAAAGTTCACGTAGGATATTTCACGATATGTGCATACTTTCAATCTGATTAGGAATACGAAGGTACGGAGATCAGGAAATCCTTAGGATTGCGCTTCTGATTGAAACTCCTGCACATATTTCCCTAGCGTGTTGTCGCACTTTGGCCACCGGTTTGTAACAGGTGTAACGAGCAGCCTCCCGCTGCGGCTATTAAGCTTTAGCCAAAATTAAACCTCACGGAACTTGAAACCCCAGAAGTTATTATCATGCTATTGCTCTTGCGGACTCCCGGCAAATCTTTCTCTATCGGTTTACCTCTGTACTTGGTATAATATTAACCATCTACGTAATTTCATGCCACGTTACAGAATAAGAAGGATAACCGTGAAAAATCATTAAATTTACTGCCAAAATTTTTAATACATTTTTATTTATTTTTTATTTTTTTTTTTTAGCTTTATTTATAATCACACACATATATATATACATGCACAGAGATTTAATAGAGTGCTAATTATCAGATCTATTATGGTTAAATCTCAACGAATAATAAACTTGTTGGTAGCTCCATTATTTTCGAAGAAAAAAACTACATTTACAAGAAATGTGAGTGAATTATAAACGTAATATCAGAATGGCGGCAAAAGTTGGAAACGACAAATTTGCTGCTTAATAGCTTTCGAGAAAAGGTTACGCTAACGATGTGCACGCCCCCTCTTGAAAACGTTATGCCTGCCCCTTTTCTTTCTCAAGTGTGCCCGTTTCTTCGAAGGTCGCCAATTGCGTCGACACTCCGCCCGATAATTACGATAGTCCCTTAATGAACCACCCCTCCGAAATCAACGAGTTCACTCAATTAGAAAACGCCCATTAAAATAGTCACATCATTAATTTCGATAAAAATGACGGTGTCGCATCCGCGAATAATTTTGCGATTCATTATCGTGCTATTGTATTTTATGCGATAGAGAAATTTCAAGGGAGCCGACAACTGTCTACAAAAATAATTCAATCTCCCAGCCGGACAGGCGGTGGACTTTATACCCCGCGCTACAAAAGGATACATTACCAATTACCTTTCGTACCGCGCCAACATTCGCGTACATCATCCCGTGGACACAAATGAATATATACCCGCTCGCATAAATACGTTCGTGGAGCGCGTAGGTGCCGACTGATTATAAAGGTTTAATATCGCTCCTTGGGCATTTGCGGTGAAGTAATGTAAGCCGCCGGCCGAGATGTACGAGCAGCCAGCGGCGCGACGGCGAGAACAAGAGGAAACGGAGAAAGAAGGAGAAGGAGACAGAAGCTGCGAGTGTGTATAAGAGCGGGACGAGAAGAGAACCACGACCAGGTGAGGCGGACAACCGGTGGTAATGGAGCCGAGAGCCGACTGTAAATAATGCGGCTTATTGTTAAATCGCCGCGGTCCCAGCATCATTAACTCTATCGCAGATCTCGCTGGCGCAGCGGGTGTCGCGGTAACTCTTACCTTCGAGTGGGTATGCGTGTTGCGAGCACAATGCCGGCTAATGATGCCTCGAAGGCGGTATATGGAGCGAGCGAGCGTTCGTTGAGAGAAGACGACGGATACGGCTATAAAAAGAGATAGAGATAGAGAAGAATGACGGACGAAGGCAGGAGTATGAGAACATGTAGATCGTGGTGAAAGTGAACGAGAGTTGAATGCAAACACGATGAAAACGGAATTCAAATGTTGAACACTCGGGAGCTTCCCAGCCAATAAACTCGGAACAACGAAGGAACAAGATAAAGAGCAATAAAGATTTATCGATTCGACAAGCCGCTGATTCTAATCTCTTTTTTCACATTTATATTAATTACGTTATGCAATTGACATTTTCCAATCCAACTATTTCAATTAAAATTATATGTATTATGTGTTTAAAGCAATTAAAAAATATCTTTTTTTTCTTCATTTATTCAAATCTTTCTTTAAAAAATTAAAACTTCTCCGGCTCATTTGACTATTTTTGGACCGAACAAATTTCCATACGTGAGATACTAAATGCGATGCTGCACAACACACACACACATACACAAAACTGGAAATAAATACGTAGAAAAGAATGGGAAGGAAGAGATGGGATAAAAGCGCGAATAAATTTAAAAAAAAAATTGAACCTGCCGTGCCGAATCCGCGTTAGTTTTATCGAAGCATCGAAATACCTAAAGGGAATATGGAATATATCATGCGGTCGTGGCAGTGGTGTGCGCATCATCGAAGCCGTGCCGCACGTCACGGGTGCTGCAAAGGCCGCCGCAGGGGATGACCCTTCATCACCCATCAATGGTGGTCCCCGTCCCCCGTCCTTCTCCTCATGACCACACGTAACGCCGCCGTGCCTAGCGACTCACGCTGCGAGCGTATCCACCGCTAATGAACGTCTCAATATTCATGCTGAGCATTTCCATCTCTCGCGTACCGCGACGAACATCGATCCGGTTTACTGCTGCGTAACATGCGGCCAGTTTTCCTCTTTTTATCCACCAACGTGAACAGCCGTTAATATCCTTTTTTCTTTCGCCAGCGATACGCAAACGTGGTACGTTTCAACTCGAACACAAAGTTGTCATACTAAAAAGTTAATTTTAATTATGCCCAGCATGAATAAACGAGAAATGCATTATAGTTGAAACGGCCTTTTTAAAAATTCTTAAAAATTTTTTACAAACACATACATACGTACTTACATGTATATATGTGTAAATGTACATCGGAAAAAGAAAACATAATATAAAAAACTTTTTAAAAAACCAATTAGATACTAATTTTTTATAGAAACACACATTAGTTTTACATAGTTTAAAAAAAAATGGATGCAATCCATTTCGTATATTACGTGCTTGTTGAATCAACGAGAAATATTTTCTTCAAGATACCTGATGATAATTGTAATACTATCGTCTTTATACGATATTACATCTCAAGGGTACAATTATATTGTCACGCGATATCTTGCGACGTACATAACGTTTATTGATCGAGTTTGTAACGATAGCTCCTCCGAGGATTGAAAGTTTTTCGATTTCGTTCGCGTACAATCATGAATGATATGGCTTCCTGGTCTAGTTCTCTATGTCGTAGAACGCAATATATATTTGGCGCTTTTCGAAGATAAGTTAACTATATGGGGGATTTGAAAGGCAGAAGTTCGAAAGCTAGGGGGGCTCCGACGATTGTAAAATTTACTGTTGTAAGCTTATGAGATTTCAAAAAGTTTCACATCTCAGTATTATGATATTTATAAGTATATGTGTGTGTAATATATCAAACAATATTACATGCCTCGCTTTTACAAATCGATAGCATAATATTTCCCAAGTATAAAATAAATATTATATTACCCTTATTTATAATTCATGATTTATATTTCTAATTTAATTGCAGTGAAACTTATAGTCTCTCATGTACGAATTCTAGAAATAGTAAATTATATTAATGATGGACTCTTTAAAGTGGCAACAATGGGGGTCTTTGTACATACAGCATTATAAATTATGTTAATGATGAATTCGTTGAAATAGAATAATGAATTTAATTGCAGTGTAACTTATAGCCTTTCATGTACGATTTTTGAAAATAATAAATTACATTAATGATGGAGTCTTTAAAGTGGCAACAATGGTCTTTGTATATACGACGTTATAAATTATGTTAATGATAAATTCATTGAAGTAAAAATACTAAAAAGTAAATTATATTAATGATGTTTTCTTAAAAGTAGCAACAATCACGGCAAATGGTCTTTTGTACACAGCATTACGGTTATAATTGTTTCCACGATTGACAAATGATCTGTAATATATCCGAAAGATGCGCATATCTCAACAATAATACAAGCCGAAGTCGGCGTACCATAGTTATAAATAGCGAGCTTCGATGATGTTTCGTACAACGACGGCTACAGGACAAGTAATTAATTTTAGTTAGACAGCTCGTAGCGCAGAGTGAAAGGCGATAGATATTGACTTGCGTCTCCCACAACGACGGTGGCACGTCGGAATTCACAGCAGCACGACAGGAGATGCGAATGAATTCGTATTGTGTACAGCCATGACGATGCTGTGCACATAAGACTATCTGGCATCTGCATCTGTGTGTGTGAGAGAGAGAGAGAGAAGTTATATAGAATCTCGGCATTGCTACAAGTAAAGGCCGTCTCATCTCCGTCAACTCTTCATTAGTCTCTAGACTAGTCGAAGAGAAGCAAAGGGACGAAAGAGTATCTTCTAATGGTCCGTTGCAAACGGCCGAGACACAATTTCTACGAATTTCTTTCAACGTATATATAATAAATCATAAGCGAGGCTCTCTGAACAATATACTGAAGGAACTGCGTTAGAGCTGCAATAGCCATTTTGTATCCCGAGTAAAAGTACGTTACTAACATTTCGTTCGAGAAATATTCGCCAAGTCGTCTCGAGAAGCTAAACGAAACTGCATCATTTGGCAAAAGTTGTGTCGTTACGTTTGGCCACGACATACATAACATTGTCCACCAATATTACACTGATCCGCACGCTTTTTCTCTCCTTCCTTTTTCTCTTAGCGCCAACTGACGCTCTCCTTTCTCCGCACATTCGCCATATACTATGACACCCTCGAAGAAAAGTGCTCTCTGGCGTCCCGCTTCTCTCCAGAAGAACGACGGCGATCGCAGACGATGTAAAGAGGGCACGGACACGAGTAGAAAGAGCAACCACAATTTCGCCGCACAATCGCACGGTTGCGGAAAAGGGCGATGCGAGGAGCGGAAGCGGCATGACCGAGGGTGGCGGAGAGGAGTTTTTGCTACGGTCAGAGCTGACCGCAGCGCTGGACACAGCAATACCGAGTTCCCGGTTTGGCATTTTACGGAGCCATTCGAGCAAGATGGTGCGTGATAATGGCGCCTTATAGGGGAAAAGCAATTTCTGTCCGCAGACCCAACGCTGCGCCAGCCTCGCCCTCGTGCTCTCTTCGTGCTGCGACGGTTACGACATACCGCGGACGCGTAGATTCTCGCCTCCTAATGTGGCGTCTAGTGCCATGCTCGTGACATCGCGTGTTTATTCGGGGCCTTCATTGTGTTCTAGTTTTCGGGTGTATCGTAATAATGCCATTTGTCCGACGTGTATATCTTTAACTATGGCTTCAAAAGCTGTCATGTTAAATATGTCATATAACGAGCAGATACGCTCGTCAAAGTTTAAGAGTGTATTAAAAAACATAAAAAATAATTTTTTAACGAGTTAAAGCGTAATTTATAAGATTTAATTCAAGATATATTTGCATCGAAATGCATAAGGCCGAGAAATCGAGACATAAAATAGATTTAAGATTCTCGTACGCGCGCACGAAAATACGCGGAGCAGACGAAGGACGACGACGACGACGAAGGCTTTTAGTATGAGTCTAGTTTATGAGTGTCGGGCATAGACATTTGTTACGCGACAGCTCTCGGCCGTCGTCGCGCGGAAAGAGCAATGTGTAATATTTCTCCAGCAGTCGACGGCGCGACGCCTACGCTTCAGCCCGACCCGTAAATCCATCGTTTATAACGTGCGGATAATGTGTTTATCTTTTATCGACAACATAAATATTCGGACCTCGGAAATGCAGATTACATCACGGTCGCTTCAAGTAATAGAATCCACCCTCAGTTGTAACTTAAGACGTTACGAATCTCCATGTACGCAGAATCTTCTTTCGCGATAATAACGGACGACAGGCGATTTAAATATTAAACTTTTTGCTCAGCTAGTTTGTTTCGAGATATTGATAGCATATAAATCTTACATTTTTTCTGACATAAAACAATGCCCCGATTAAATCGTTCGATCGAGTCAAAAAAGAGTATCATATAATCCAATGTAACTCAGTTGTCATCTTTCGGTTCCAAAATACTCGAGCGTTTAAATGGACTGACTGATGTCCGGAGAATCCTGGTATAGTTGATCGAGGCCGTGTAACCGAGTGGTCGTCGGTTGGCCGCGAGCACGTGACCGCCACTTCATATCCGATCGTATAAAGCGCAGCGCAGCGCGAGCTAGCCGACCTCGCATCTCCACCCCGTGTCCTCGCCAAACTTCGCCCGACCCTCCGCGGCAAGTTGGCCGCACGTTTATAACCGTTCTGCACGGTATGTCTAGAAGTCTCCAGCTCCAGCCCCGATCTCTCTCTACGACTCGCACTCTGGTTCGCCGAAGGGAACGAAGGTGGGCGGACGGGGGAGGGAGGGTGAGAGAGAGGCTACCAGATATAAATTTCCTGATATTCGACCGTTCGTGTCGTTTGAAATGGGGCAGTTTTCTCGGGACCTAATGGTTATTGCCTTTCTCGGCGGACATATTGCGTTCCATCCAGTGCAATGTGTGCGGCCGATATATCAGAGCTCTTCGCTCTCTCGGCTCTCGGGCTCTCTCGGATAAGGGTGGCTGTCGGGGGAGGCGTGGATGTAGCGACGAGATGGAGAGGGAGGGAGGGAGGGAGAGAGAGAGAGAGAATATATGTGTGGGTCGCTTTACAGCGAGGGAGAGAAAAAGAGAGAGAGAGAGAGACGATTCAGCACCCAGAGAGCAACGAGGGAAGCCGCCGCGAAGAGAGGAGGAGAGATGTCGACCGCGCAGCTACCGGAAATCCCTCCGCAGCGGAGCACAGCAGTCCGCTCGGTGGTCGTGCCCTGCCAGACTGCAGACGGGAAGTGGCCGAGGTGTGGCCGCGGAGTTGAATTATTACAAGCTGCCCCGCCATTCATACAGGATGCATGCCCCGGCCGGTGCCCGTAAATCTTCAACGCTACGTCAGCCCTCGACTTCGCGCGCCGCCTGCTAGCGGCTGATGTTATTATCGTTGGCTTAAGCGCGAATTGAATAACGCGCGTTCGGGTGGCGCACTGACGAGGGGTTAAGTGATTTTCACCCCATTAGTCGCGACACGTTGCCCGGACGCGGAGCTGCCGGACGGAGCCGAAGCTCCGTCTTCGCGTTCCGCCGCGCTTATCCATCTAGTTTAGCAGTGTCTATGAAGGATAAGATTGATTCGCGTCGTAAGAAACTTTCATAAACAAGTCATTACTTGGAAGATGGATGATTAGTTTCGTCGATCAATTTAACGATGTTATACATAATCGAATTTTACCCCAAACATAACTTTCATTGCACAAATTATGATTCGTATTTAATAAGTGAAATTATTAAACAGGATAAATTTTTGATATTGTAAAATTAAACAATATCTGTTTAATGTATTTAAGAATTATACTTTAAATGGTACTATTTTTTTATATTATTGAAATCATTTTTATATGTAATATCACGTACATTTTCGACATGTCTTTCGATCCCTTAAGTCATAAGTCGTGATACTTATCCTATCAATTCAAAGTTAATGATCGAAACTAAATGCGTGTCATATTATATAACTGAATGGCACTTGTTCGTAAGCCTACCCGAATTGCATGGATTTGTGACGTAGTAGAACTAACTTACGTTATGACTGTAGTTTGCAATTCAGGTCCTTTATAACTAGAGCACTAATGGAGGATTATGAAATTGTCGATTAGCTACACCGACTGGTCGTAATCGGCTCTATAGAATTGTTTCCGTCTTGGCACGGAATAGTAATAACATCTAGCACTTTGGCAAGTTCATGCAGGCAACGCACATGTGTACACAACGATATTTAAAATAGAACTCTGTTTCCCTTTGTGATCGTGTGGGTAGCATATATAAAATAACGTATGAACAGATGTTGCTATGATTAAAAGTATGTTACTTGAATTGAATCATGGATTGCCGCACGTTCGATAACGCGTGTTTGAATCGATGAAAGGATTCTAATTTACACTCGATTGATTCCTTTCAGTTTATACCTCAAAGAGAGATCATGTACCTCGTGCAACGCACAAAATATAAATAGTAACTCTACTGGAACATGAGTTATATAAGATAAAACATTAATTGCAATTTAACAATATAATTTCTATGGGTGATTAATAAAAACTGAATAAATAAATTATATTATAAAATATTTATATATATGAATATAATCAATATATTAGTCTATATTGCAAATTGCATCATTTATTTCTTTTTAAATTCATCGTAATAATTATTGGTGTCTCTTATAAATTAAATGAATTATATTTATCATAATAAAATTAATATACATGCGTGCATGTGTGTAAAAATTTTGAAAACCATAATGTATTATATAAAAATATAAATGTCATTTTCTTATTATTTTTTTTTTTAATTTTCAGGATGCGCCAATCGCCAAGCAGTATTCTGCGATCGATTCGGTCCCGGATATCGATAAATGTGCAAATATCAATAAACGGTAAGAGCCGACAATACCACTTTGAAAGGAGCGGCTCGGAGAACGAATCGACTTAGGCAGATTCCAACAATTGAACAAGAAATACCATACAATCTTGAGTTCTGCCGAAGGTAGGTGGGAGAAACGTACTTGGATGCTGAGCACGTATTGACAACCTGGTCACCGACGCGCTCAATGGCAACCCCAAATAGAAAGAAAGGTGAAAGACGTTTTCTTCCTCCGGTCTCTCCCCTATCCCGTTCAATCCTCTTGCCGACGCCCGCGCTCTTGCACAGGAACACTTTTACAACGGTCAGCGCTCTCTGATGTTCGAACAAATCTCCGCCGACGACTCCTCGCATGCAGTCCAATTTAACTAAATCCTTTCCGCTTTTCCTCGCCGATGGAGAGGCCCGGACGAGGGTAGGTTGGGGGCGCGAGTGGGGTATCCATACGTGAAGATAAGATTGGAAAAGTTGTATGAGGGGCAACTTTAACGGCTATATAACCATTACAGTGCCGATAAAGTGGAATCTAGTGTCTTAACGGTCCGGAACGAAATTCCGGATATAGCGTCGTATATTCCAATGGAGTTAAACACGTTCAGATACTGGTCGTCTGCCTGCCATTGTGAGAAGTGTACGCGCTGGTTTATTGATCAATCGATCTGAGAAATGGTCAGGGTAACTTCCACCTATCTATCCTACTTTACACGCTTATGAATCCGTCCATAAACAGGGATAACGGACTTGGTTCTCTAGTGGATAAGGAAATTTTACAGATACGATTGCATTTTACATTGCAATTCGCATCTCTCGTATGAATAAAGATTGTAACCCGTAAACTTGTTTGTTATATTTGCTACACATTTATTTATAGTGTTATAATGTTATATAATAAATATTATACACCTTTCCCTTCGACCATAAATAAATAAAAAATAAATTTTACAATTAATTTTTAATCAGGTCATCTCGAATGTATTATATCGCGATTTCATTATGAAACATTAAATTTATGTACGATAAATGTGGGGTCCCTTACGGCAATATATATGTACGGAAAACAGATTGATAACATATGTTATACCAGAGACAAGAAGCAGTAATTTTAAATTACAACGCGAATGTTGTTGATGTAAATATAAGGATCGCTGGTAGACGATAATACATATTTGTGCTGCAGGCTACGTTTGCCATAACTCACCCACGGGACTGACAGCTTGCATAATACCCGCGAAATTGGTTTTATAAGACGACGCCAAGCACTGCTTCACAACAATGCCATAAACGCTCCGGGTAAATTACGACTCAGTGGCGTAACAACGTCGGCGGAAAGAATATCGAAAAACTAGCGGTGCGAAAGTATATTTTTCAGAGAATTTTAATTATTTAAACGAGAGAAGAGAGATATATTTTAATATATTTGATATATTAATGTCAAATATTTATAT
>NW_021849297.1:4613632-4650189 GCF_003651465.1 Formica exsecta | reverse complement strand
TATATAAATATGTTTTTATTGAAATATATAGATTAAACATTTTTATGTCATATGAAACAGATGCGTAAAATGTTTCACATAAAAAAAATATATCGAAGTTTACGAAATATAGGAATACGTTTCGAGAGCTTTGTTGAATGTATAGTTGATCGATATAACGTTGCATACGACACAGGAAATTGAATATCCTTCATATGGACACCCATCATTTATGGATGTATGAACCTTACATTGATACCTATGAAATGATTGATGCTATATTTAATGTTAACTTCACGTACACACGCATATTTCTTTTTTTTTCTGGCATATTTATAAAAATTATTAATATTTTTATAAAATTGATATCATGGCAGTCAAAAACTGGAATATATTATATAAAGCAGAACATTCAATATTTTATCGGAAATTCTTTAAATATATTCAATAAGCAATAAAAAGTATACACAAAAATAATATTAAATATTAAATTATTAAATTTATACCATCAAGAATACTTTCTGCAATATGTTTAAATATCAGGAGAGTGTCAAATTTATTGATACCCATTAAAGAATTGATTATTTTGCCGGATCAACATACAGTGAGAAAAGCGTAGGCGCCAAACATCTCTAACAAATGGAGGTATCATAACTCTACACGAATGAAAATGTGAGAGAATGTCTCATACACAAGGAACTTCACCATTCGCTGAGTTATAATCTCTCATATCATTGTTTTATGGCAGGACCATAAACAATTCAGATGCACAGGACTGTTCCGCCCGCGGGAGTAAGCAGGCTGCGCTGCAGTGATTTACCGAAAGCCGTAAATTTTTTAACTTACTGCGGATTAGATAGCACCATCTGAATGTAAATTCATCGTGACAAAACTGTGTCAGATACAGTCGACAACAAAAACTCCCGGACGGCGAGCTCCCGGTCGAACGTAACATCGGGCAATTCGCGTGCTACGCCACTGCCGCGATTTGCATAAGATAAATACCTACGGAGCGAATATACCATCCATCCCGGTGCCCGCGGCCTAATTTTATTCCTCTACCGCGGATCTTTTTATGCGCTTCGATTCATAACTTCTTGTTTCTTCACAAAACGAGGACATAAATTTTCATAATTTTACATGTTGCATACACAAACATGCAGCGGACAGCACACGTGTAACGATAAAAATACAAACGAGATGGTTTCGTTTAAAAGTTTAAATGCTTTGTAAACGACACTATACGGGAGAAGAATTTCAATATACGAAATATTTCGGCACGTATGTAAGTATCGCGGAATAATAAACTCTCGGTGATCGATCCTTCTCCCGAATAAAATTACGTTTACGTATCACTTATATAAAATGGACCCATAACACCATTCGCCCCTCGATCATATTTCAATCCTGACGGTTCACCGAGCGGTAGCGTTCGATCTCGTTTCTGTGCCATTTGCCGCGCGCAAACGATCGCCATAAAGCACCCCGCGAGAGTCAGCGCGTTGAAAAAAAAAACACGTCCACTTTCACGGTACACGAAAACGGACACATGAGAGATCTCTTTCTCCCTCTCTCTCTCCTCTCTTCCTCTCTCTCTTTTCCCCTCCCACGTTCCCTTCTCGAGGATCGCCACGACGCAGTAAGTAGCGGCCATAATCTTAGTGTATGCACGCGGGCATCGCTGTAAGTCTGCCTGTAAACGACCGAATTATTCAAATGTTCGCACCCGACTAGTACCGAACGTTAGCGTAGCGACGACAAGCGATTCGCGAGCAGCCTGCTTGCCGAGCCAGCAGCCGCGTAACTCCTGCCAGGCATTCCGCGTTCCACGACGATAAATTGGCGTCGATATCGCGGCCAATTTCCAGAATGCGTTTAAGATGTAGCCGTGTTAGCGCTCGTGTAAGGCTCGAATTGCTAGGGGAGTTCTGCGAGAAAGGGAAAGAAAGCCAGCACAATCGTATACATGAATAGTGCGATTATCTCGTGCGAATAGTATCAAACGTCCTTTCGAACTTTGATACGGAAAGAAAACCAATTCCGCGTGTTTTTCGTATTTCCACCGAGAAAGAACAGAGTTAGCTTTCATAAAAAAAAAAAAATCCTAAAAAAAACAGGCATAATTTTACGAAATATAAATAAATAAATCGCAATCTTGTTGAGCAATCAACAGATACGACAATTAGTGAGTTTACCTTTGTAGAAGATAAACATCAACGATGATCGCAATTCGACTATAAGTAGTCGAAAAGAGAAACGGGAATGTTCGCGGAAATGGAGGAGCAAGAGGCGAAGGTAAAAAGGGTAGTTGAGTTGTGCGAAGCGGAAGGCTAGCGGTGATTTACTACGGCACGTCGTGCGCCAGATTACCCCCGCAACCCTTACAACGCCAGCCACCTAACTCCTCGACTGAAAGTTGACGGAGAAACCAGCGCCCGCGGCCACCCACGTCGCAATAAACGAGCCAATTAATATTGCTTCCCTCTTGCACTCGCTACTGCCCTTGACGGTTCGCTGGATCATCCCTGTGCGTGGATGAATAATTGCATGAACGTCGCCTAGACGAAGGATCGTGGTTACCCGCCATTACCGAGCGTGAAAATTCTGCGGTCAAGCCGCGCAGATTAGTGGGATAGAATAAATAGAGGAAAGGTCTCGTGCGCTTAATCTTTGTCACTTTTAATTTATCTATAAATAATAACACGCGTGATTTATATTTAGAAATTTGAAAATTTTTATTGATTATAAATGATGGACTTGAAAATATAGAGAAAACGCTCGTAAATATTTCTTTAAAGATCATATTATCGTCACATTGTCAAGTATCACGCCAAGTTCGTTAACGTTTTTAATACGCGCTCATAAAAGCTTTCCGGCGTGTTTTACATGCAAGAGATCTTTGTTCGGGCGTGTCTTCGTAAGTCTCGCCCTGAAATATAAAGGAAATGATTAACGAGCAAGCCCACCCTCCTTCATTTTCACGCCGTTTGTTCTCTCCCTCGATATTTACGAACTCTTGCCATAATATATGGCTATACGCCATATACGTGCGTAGACTTATGGCCAGTCATGTAACTCTACATGGAAGTTTTAATGTAACAGTAAATGATTGTTCAAGTTTTTCTAGAAAAAACAAATACAAATGTATAATAATTTTTAAGGATTTTGAAGAGGATTATATTTTAAATCATAATCTTTCGACATATATGATAAATATATAATAAATGTATGATTGAAAAAAAGAGAATATTGATATATTAGAAATATACAAAATTATATATATAATATTTGGATTGTTATTTTACCATATTTATAATCCTCTTCAATATACGTACTTATATATTAACGTCATGCATTTCATATATTTTGTGCGAAACCTTCACATTTCAAAGTGTCAAATGATGGATCGTCGTGATGTTAATCAACATGGATAAGTATAGAGCTCATCTAAACCCATCGGAGAGAGAGAAAAAAAGAAACGTCCAACTTCATTTACCTTCTCACGAAGTTCATAACGATACCGACATTTGTCAAAAAGCACGATTACGCGCCGGCAAAACTGGCAGCCGCAACGGTGTTAGCAACCGCCATCAGTCGCGCGGCGTTGTTTTAATGCCCGCGTGATTCTGCGCCGGGGCTGCGTGATGAGGCCTCCTAATAACCAGTCGCTCACACGTCTGGCTGCCACCCTTTCCACCCGTTCCGACGGCACCAACGTCACCCCCACGGCACCCGGCTACACCGAGCCAACACCAGCACACCCGAGTCTCTCCCCCTTCGCAGCGAGCTGCGAAACTGTGGCATGTCGGCTTCGCATCAATCTTGTTAAATTACCCGCCCGGCCAGGAGTCGTTCTCTCGCTCGTGGATTGATAAATTGCCCGGTCCCGTCTTCCGCAGACACGTAACGCGCTCGACGTCGCGACCTCGAGGGTAGGACGAGGAGCGGGAGACGAGAGGGACGCCCGTTACCAAAATGCGTCGAGGAAAATCAAATTAACGTGCACGGCGCTTCGCTTCGCTTTCTGACAACGTGGATCCACTCGGCGCGCCGTGCTTCTCTGCCCAACCTGTCCTTCAACGGTTTGGACGCCGCGGCAAGCGTGAATGATAGAGGAGGAATGGCGAACCGGAAGAGGGGCATGGCATGGGGCGCAGTGACAGTTGCGGCTTTCAAGATGACTTTTTGCTGTCGATGAGTGACGCGAATCGAATTTTCATTCGCCGCCTTTTCCAGCCGATTCATTGTTTGCGCGAATTAAATGCTATTCATAATAATGATTAATTTAATTGCATACTTCTATATAGATGAACAGCTTGTTGAATTATAATAAATTAAAGATGATTTCGATGCTTACCACGAAGCAACATTCATACTTTATGATTCGAGAATGCTAAAATTTGCGATAAAATTAATTTTTTATACATCAAAAAATGAAATTATAACGTGATAGTTTTATCCGTCAACATTATGTAATTTACAGAAGAATCCTGCACATATAATGTCCGATATCAGCCGTAATCTCTTACCAAGTACCATCTTACCTTGGCAAGTACTATTCCTTTCCTACCTATTGCCAGTATTCCACCTCCCCCATTCAGAGCTACGCTATCGCCTTCAGCCCTGCGATGAAGATAACTATCGGCTCGTTACACCTACCGAGCATCGTGGCAAACGTGTTGTAACCAGGACCAAGTACCACCTAGTCGGATCACGGGATGAGATAGAAAGAAGGCCAACTAAGCCATCGCTGATAGCGTCTCTAAGCTTGTGGACCTGGCTACCCAGGCGAACGCCAGTGGCTAATGGTAGGTCCGCGGCTTTAGCGCGGCAACGCGACCATGTTGAGTCGGACCAAAGTAATCCTTACATATAGCCGAGAGATTCCACGGGATTAGGAAGGCGCGAACCCATTGTGCTTGTTTTCTCCCGCCACGTTGAGTGTTCTTCTAATATCTGCCGCGGTTCGACTGGCTGCGAATCCACTTGGTCGCGATTTCGCGAATATTCACTTTTCGTAGCACGAACAAACGTTAAAACGTTCGAATACTTCGTTAATCGCTTCGAAGCTCATCCGCTTCGTCTACCCGATCTTGAATGCTAAAACGTTTGATTTACGTAAGGTTCTTAATCGTGTGTCTCTGACATATAATGCTGATTATTTACTGACACGATGATTGCCATTGCTTATATTCGACAAAGAAATACTCGTAAAAATCAAGATGGATCAGATAATGTTAATCCTGTCTCTTGTTTCGTGCGAAGATTCGTGAGAAAATTCTCTTTCGAGTAAGCCGAGACACGACATGATGTAACTCAAGTCTCGCAATATCGATGCGCTGTTTAACTTATAAGATAGGATGATTCATAATATTCGTATACGTTTTTTGAGACAATATGTACAAAGTGTTAAGCATACATATTCGATTCAATTTTTGCATACATAATTTTCTCTGCATGCTCTACACTTCAAACATTATATGTATATAATGTCAATTTTATTTCATTAATTATACAGCAAACAAGTATATACATACTCAATTTGAATGGAAAGATGCATCGTGTATAAAATCGGTTGAAAAACACATCACGAAAACATCTTGAACCTCATGAAAAGATGATTCGAGGAAAGGAATACTACGGAGGACATAAATTTCGCATGGAAGAATCAAGCGGTAGGTAGGTACGTACCTATACGTACCTATACGTAGGTAGGTACGTACGTACAATGTATCGCGGCAGGACTATACTCCAGCGGGTTTTGAATGATAAATGGCCTTCAGTGGACTGGATAATGAGCCGGCTAGACTGACTTATACGACTCCGCTCCGTTGGATTTTCCAACGAAGGACTCGTGCGCTACCGGAAGGTGACGCTCGCGGGAGTAGCCGTCGTATCATCGTTACGGGCGCTCATTATTCAAACTTACCGCGTTCCATCTATCTCAGTTTTACATCGCGGGAGAGGATGTGAGCTGCGTGACGATGTCGGCGGCTCGAAATCCCCCGGCATGCATTATTCACAGTTTCATATTGAAATTGCACGAGGGGCACACCGCGCTGCCTGCGCGAGGAAATGGAAACGCATTTTATCTCTCGCCTCGGCGACAGCCCGTCAAAGCCGCGCCACGTGACAGACGGCCTTGTTTCCACCTACAAATCTACCTGACGTTTCGCCGGTCGCTACCGAAAAGCCTCGGTGAGAGAACGAACACAGAATTTGACTCGCGTAGAATCAAACACAAATCATCATAACTCAATAGATTGCGTCATATGTAAATATATCATGATATATTTATATCGTCATTCTTGTACATTTTACGTCGAGAGAAAATACGTCCCGGTAAACTTGAAATAGATAACGCAATTTCATTAGTGCAATGTTTAATAAATGCTTCAACTACGTTTTACGAAATAACGAAAGGCAACAAGATGGCTATTTAGAGCTATTTATAATAATAAACGTTCTCTGCTGAGAAATGAAACGATATTCTCTTCGTCACTTCGATATAATAAAATGTACATAAAGATCATGACGATAAATAGGTTCGCCAGCTTCATATACGATTGCGCAATATCATCGGTCATTCCTTAGTCCTACGGTGACATACATCCATTAGCTCTAGTGTCCCTCTAGTGATGTAATGCCCAAGGTGCGTCCCCATACCTGTTTCGAATAATGCACGTTGCGAACAATGACGTGCGGTGATGTATGTGGGTTACGGGTCGAGCAGCTGTTGCTCTCGACAACTGGTTCCTCACACTCCCGTGGGCGCTCACAATGTCACAATGACGTGTGAGCACTTGTGACAGCATCGTGTGGGTACTACATACTACATTGGAGTTTGTATTACAAGCGCTTGGCTGCACGCAAGGGTGGTGCGACTCTTGACGCTCACTATACAACATACGCCGCGCGAGTACTTCCAAAATATATCCGGCGAAGCCGGCGCGCAAATATGATTATTAGCTATTCTTAATCCAACCGATGCGTATATTTCTTTTAGCGATATGATTAGATACGAGAATTAATTCGCGATTATATCATTAGATATAGCATTAATTATTATTATTGTATATAACAGCGTGATATATTTGTAAAAATATATATCTACCCGTAAATATTCTTACAATTTCTTGTAAAACTGTAGAAAATAGTACAATTGTTCAAAAGACAGAAAGAGAGAAAATTATAGTTAGGTATTGTAAGAGTCGATATTGTCAAACGAAGTATACGTTCGAAATTTGCCTTTACCCATCATCGCGAGACGTATATTAATCTCAACATCATATACATATATATAATGGGGTACCAAGCGATAAGTAGTCCAATTTGGCAAGATATACGTCATGTGAACCCATCCATGTCGAACTTAGCGCGCTACGCTTTGTAAAGCCTCAGCAGTTTCGCCCTTCTCGACACGGTGCGCAGGCTGTGCAGCGGGCTCGTATTCGCTGGCTATCGAGTCTGGATCACGTCACGTCGCGTCGGATCGCGTTACGCTCTCGACACTGATCGGAGATTAGCGCCGCCAAACCCCTGCCACGATGCTTTCTCTCTCTCTCTCTCTCTCTCTCTCTCTCTCTCCCCCTTCAATCCGCACCTCGCCCCTACCTCGCTACTCTACCCACCCTACACCATCCCTCGGATTGCATTCAAATCACGCACAAAGAGCTCAACTTGAGAGCTTCTCTCGTAACCGCACTAGTGCCGCGCCTATCTGACAGCCGCATCTAACGGATTTTTAACGACCTTTTGTTGGCCAAAAAAAGAATGCGTATAAGCTTCCGATAGTTGGTCGGCCCTGTGAACGAGACAACGCACGGAAACGATGATCAGATAGCGCCGGGCATGAGGTACCTTTTGGTAAATCCGTGCGTCGCGCAGCATGGTGTAAGGGAAAGGTATACATATTTCATAGATTATCCTCGCCGATGTTAATTTGAAATTAGAGCTACCGTGGAATTTCGAGATCGTGATTTATTAGCGGAAGAAGAAAAATAATTTAATTCTTTACGTGGAGAGAAATATCCGCGACAGCTAATGGACATTGTGTGACAACCGTATAACGAATGCGCTGCAACTAATTATCCTAATTTAACTAATAGGCCGCGTAAACTACAATCAGCAGTCTAATCGTAAATTATCACATGAAACACCTTTGTTTACACGGCTCTGCGCGACTGAGGAATCCTGAAATTCAATTGTTGTCGACAGATACGTACCTTAAGTACGACCAGTGATAAATGACTTCTACCGCGCACCTCGTCGTTACCGTCTCGTTTCAAACTTCCTTGCTCGTGGCATAGTTCGTTTAACGTCACGTCGGATCTTCAAGATGGCGGTGGAGCACAAGGGGGAACGATTTTGCGAGAGTCGTTAGCACGGTACCGAACCACGCCTCCTTCTGCGAGGTCGCCTCCGTACGAACGCGTCGTACTCCACAAAGAACGGCTGAAAGGCACTCGAGGCGAGACCAGAATTGCTGGAAAGACTCGTGAAACAAGAAATAATCACCCTATTATCAAGAGTTTAACGAGGCTTCGCTTATTATCGAACGTCGTCTATCTCTCCGGAGCTCCGGCGAAATGCCGGAGGA
Source organism: Formica exsecta (assembly GCF_003651465.1). NCBI lineage: Eukaryota > Metazoa > Arthropoda > Insecta > Hymenoptera > Formicidae > Formica > Formica exsecta. The sequence continues at coordinate 4,641,611 of NW_021849297.1, read as the reverse complement.
CTGGGCTATTCAACCGAGGAAATATGAATTTCGCTTCCTATATTTCACCGACACCTCGCTTACGACGTTAACTCACGTCTTATGGAAATATATGCGCAAGGTGCGCGCAAAAGTAACATTATTAATTGAATGTCTCTCACATTTATCTCCGCGTGTCTTCGAATGTTTTACTAATCAGTTTTGCACGCAACACGCTTTAGATAAGAAAGATATTTAAAATAATGCACATTTCTAGCGATACATCAACGATGTCGTGTTTTAAAAAAATAATGTTTATTTATGGCCAAATCTCGCTTTCAATGAAAGCCATCCGTTTTCGCGTGAGAAACGAAAAAAAGAAACTGTTTCCTCCTGATTTGCTTGTCATACATCGCGTTATTTAATATGCTGTCGCTTTGTTAATTTTTGCACTTTAAGTTATAATTAATGCGCGCTAAAATGTAAGACTTGCGTGAATGTTAATCGTTTTTCTGCTATAAAAACCCGTGGTTTCCGTTCCACCTCTTTGTTACCTTCCATAAAAATGTAAGTTCCGCAGTAATAAATCACTTTTAATCAACTTCCGTTTTGATACAGGAGCTCGTTAAGCGAACGCCGCGAATGTGCTGGAATTAATAATGCGATAATACTCGGGTAACGTATTGAATCAGTCAAGAGAGACGTTTCGAAATCGTACGATCGCATGCAGACGCTGTCTGTTATATTCATAATTTAGGACGATCTTGATATCGAATTGATAGCGTCGGGATATAGTAAAAACAGACGCGTATCACTGCAAAATCAATTTTGTTGAATAAGTCGACGAGGCTCGTGAAGAAATCGTGCACAATTCGTACCATTCGTTACTGCAAGTAATGAAAAATGGTCCCGAGCTTAGATGGAAGCGGGTCGCGTCGGAAGAGATATAGATAGGTAAGCAACTATGGGAGGATGATAGAGTGGGCCTATGCATTCGTCCGGTAAATAGCGTGATTGATCGATATTATATTCATAACAGGCAACGACTTGTCATCAATCATATCCCGTCGCGCATAACTGCGGGTCTCTGTAATATACCTGCCCGGCCGGTATAATACATTACGCCTCCAGTTCGTATTCAGTACACCGGGTGATCTAGAAACATTCTCCTTGTGCCTCCCGCGGAAAGCGCGCACGCTAGAAAATTAATGGCCTCGACAACGGAATGACGCATTGTAAATACATTACACGTGTGTCTCATTTCTTTTTTTTTTCTTTTTCTTTTGAAACGCGAATCGAGAACACGAGTCGCTGTCAACAGAATGTATACGAAGCGCATATAATGTATATAAAGTAATAGTAAAATTATTCCACAACTAAAATATTATATATTTTCATTATATAGAGCTAATAATTTCTCTCTCTCTCTCTCTTTCTCTATCTCTCTCACACTCTCTCTTTCTCTTTCTGTCTCATGTACATATGTATATACGGACGCATGCAGTCACGCGCTTGCGTTCTGGACGCGATGGGTTGATGTGCGTGACAATGGGTCCGGTGCTGACACGGTAGCCTTCCCCCGCTGCCACTCAAAGCCTCTCAGGTAACGCGATCCCGGCAGCCTAAATAAACAAGCTAGAATAAATAAAAGCTATTCTAAACGTCAGCTCGGTGTTTGCCTAGCTGTCACGGAAGTGGAGGGCACTCTCAGTCTCAAATGGATATCGAATCGGCCGTTTACAGCCCTCTTCTTTCGACGCGCGATAGGCCACCGTTCTGTACGGATGGCGTTTGGACGATATTTTTATCATCGCCGTCACGCTCATTCGATTGGCAACGAGAGAGATCTAGACTTGAAATACAAAAGTACACATACTCCTAGTTTAGAGTAAAAATATAAAATAGAATATTAAGTCTCTCTGTAAATTTCTGTATGGATTAATATTTATCGCATCATCATCAACATATAGATGGATATAATATATGCGCGAATGTAATTATAAAAGGATAAACAAGATGATAAGCATCGCTTTCTAGAATGATTACAAAGTTGAATAGATATCGAAATAAAATTCCTAATTAATTCACGATTCGTATAGAACGGGAAGCGTCGATTACACGTTCCTCAACGATCGGGAGCAATCGCGAAAGACATCCAAGATAAGCAGATAGGCGGGCACACGGTTGTAGAAGAAGCAAATGAAATTGACAGTCGACGTTTGTCTGCGCGCTCCTCTCGCTCGTAGTCTCTCTGTAGTCTGTCTGTCAGCATGACACCGAGCGACGCCTTCTTTATTATACATTCAATTATTAGGCGCTGCGCATGACAAGCGCTATTGCATATTTATATCTGCCAGCCGAGGCGAGCTCAGCCGGATAAGGGGGTTCCTGACAGCCCGTCACGAGCATACGTTAACATTCTTAATAACGTACCCGGTTTGTATACGTCCGACGTGTACGCGTACGTGTGGGTAAACGCACACTAGCGCTTAGTTACGCGTACGTGCACGAACGCACGAAATGCACGTGCATCCATACATCCATCGTCGGGACACGAACGTGTAAAAGCCGCACGGCAGTGGTGTAATTTCAATACACGAGGAAGCTATCAACCTTTATAACCTGTTTATTACGATAATACTGTAAATTTGCATCGCGTGTTCCCCGTAATCGCTCGCCGCGGCGGATGTCATATTACCTTAACTACAGTAGTAGTTAAATAGGCATCCGGGGAATAGGCCCAAACCGGCGTACCCTGAAATTTGCGCCACTCCTGGTGTGTACATGGATATCGGTTTCAGGACAGTTTAATGAATTCCGCTTCGAATTTTACGTGGCAGCTTGTTTAACACATCTGACCGATAAATCAGCGCTGATTATATACATATATGCATGCGTATTTGTATATATGTATATATATATAATAATTTATTCGATTACGATTATATATACACTTGAAATTCAATCTAGGAATTATCTAGAAAAGCAGAACGTTGCGCTGTGTAATGTTTGAAGACTGAAATAGAAATTCATGTATGCGTTCGATTAGATCAGGCGCTCACCTGCAGCATGTTATTACAAGCACCGACATGCTCGAGGTGTTGCAAATTTCATAATGAATTCAATACTATGATATACTGAGTATAAAGTTTTATAGGGGAAGTACAAACATTTTGTTATTCATATACGTGTTACACTACATATTATTGAAGATGTTCGCGTCTACACGGAGATAAAATGCATGCCGATGTAGTAGCTTTTTCGTCAACAAAATGCTGAACACCGATCGTATATCAGACACCGCCCACGGCGACTGTGGCTCCGTAAAAAGAACAAAAACTATCTTATTTTCCCCGTCCATGGCCGCCTGCTTTGATATACGATACGTTTGTACCGTGTCGGCCAGAGCCTTCGAAAGCCGACCATCTACCGTAACAGCATTTTTATGCTAAACTGGTCGATGCAACTGACAAGAATTGACAGAATTCGGAAAACAGCTGACAGCCCGCCACGCAGCCACTCCTCTGTCCGTCGACGGTAAATTTCAAATCGCCTCTCCCTACTTTCTCCGACCACAAAACGAATGCCGGTCCATTTCTACCATGTTTGCAGTCTCGTCCAGATAACCTCGAAAATTATGATTTAAATAAAGAGAAAAAAAGAAGACTGTGTAAAGTACGATATTAAAATCCGGAAAATTTTATAAAACGTGAACTATATAATATGAGAAACAGAAAAAAGATATTAACGTAAAACTGCATATATTCGTATATCATACATTGTATGTTTTCATGCATTAATAACAAAAGGCAAAATTTGCTTTGAAGTAGGCAAATACATTTTTTTTAAAACGATTTAAGTTAAGTATATAGTTTTTATATTTTATATAATTGCAATTGCAAGAACAATACTTAGGAGATCTTTCATTTGACATATTATTTATTCATATATCACATGCAAATGTCACGTGGCAGATATCTTGAATTTTGCCATGTTATAATCGAGTTAAGCTTACGTTTATATGCTGAACTCGATGACCCTCTGTTGTATATAACGCCTGTGAGCGGTAAAACAAAAACTTAATTCGACTTAATCGCGCTATTACATGTCAGCGTACAATTTGCCACGCCTAAAGATATGCAAGATGCAAGACAGATGTAACTATGACACCAACTCCGCGCGTTCGCCAACAGTTAAAATAGAATTACATCTCTCGGAGAAGCTATTATGTCGTGCATTCTATTATATAGCAGTCGTGTAACATCATCTCATCTATAATTTGCTTGATTTACGGTAGGAAAAAAACCTCACGTAATTTCATCGTCATATATAATCGCTATTTTACGCATGTAAGAATCTATCTTTGTCTGTCTGCGTAATGAATCCCCCCGTTCAATATTTACCATCCGATACTTACATTAATTGTGTTTAATCGAGGGAACTGATAATTCACGACGTGCACGCTTATTAACGCTCGTATGTTTGCTGACATCGTCTCCACCTCCGTTCATAAGAGAGAGAGAGAGAGAGACTGTACTATTAAAACTGTACAACGCCCCGCGATATATCGGTAGACAAAAGAAAGACATTACGACAGAGCGCCTTATGACGGATACGTGTCTATATCAGGTTATCAGCGGCGTCTCAGCATCAGACTATGGCATCGTTATGGCCACGACATTGACGGACGGCTCTCTTACGCACGGTTGACGGGAAACACAAATTGTGGGCGCAGCTGCGCCGATAGTAATCAAGAAACACGGTAGGTAGTAGAGTAGAGTAGCCAGCTAATAATTCTCCCCTCTTCTTCCCCTACCTTTCGTCCCTCTCATCAGCCTCTCTTCCTCTCTCTCTCTCTCTCTCTCTCTCTTTCGGTGTGTCTCTCTCCTATAAACTTATACGCATATGCCCTAGGCTATAGACTAGGAAGAGACGCATGGACAGATATAGAAGAGGGGAGCAGGATAGAGCTAGTGGCACTTCACAGGAAAATAATGTTGATCTAGGTCGATACCTGTCATCCGCTGGCCGATCCACTGCCGAGATTGCTCCTAGTCCCGGATTCGCTTCGCTTTACATTGATATTCGTGTGTCCCCTACCTGCCTTGTATATCCACGCTCGATGAGGACCAACTGTACGACTCTACTACGATCAATGATGTAGATGCGCTCAAATATAAGCCTGTTACTCACGCGATCTATTATCAAAAGTGATGGAAAAAATAAAGAGAGAAAGAAGAAGCTATGTGAAAACTCATAAAGTAACTCAATTACTGCACAAAGCGTATTTATTTCACTTATTTTTGCTATCAATGATGATATATGTGGCATGTATACAACGTAGCTCGCAATATGTAGGTTTAAATATTCGGCATATAATTGTAGGAAACATTTAAGTATATTTATGAATAAAAAAAATTAGATATAATTTTTATATCTATATAAATATTGCTATCATCTTCGTTATATTACGATTCTAGAAGTGACATGCATTTGCAATTCGCTTGAAAAAAATAGACTTAAATATATAAAAGAAACGAGTTAAATTCATTGCTTTTAAATGACGTGAATAACTTGAACGACATAATTACCAAGATTATATAACATGAGATGACAGTTCGCGCGAACATATCGCAAATGCTGCCACCGTCAATCTACTTCTGCTTGCTCTAAATTGTTATCTTCTAACAGCGCGTCGAGCCAGATGGTTAATCCGCCGAACCATGCCTAATTCAATTTGACACGGTCTTTCGTTTTGATAGTTCGCTCTCATTCTCACTCTCTTCTTTCATATAATATCTTGTCAACATGCAAATATTCTTGTGAAAATGCTGTATTATCAAGTTTCGAATATTACACGCATACACACAACACATATATTTTTTTTATCTTGTGCAATCATTGAATAGCTAGTTTCTCATTTCCAATCTCACAATCTCACAAATCATATCTTTCAAATAATTTGTTATATGTATACAGGTGAAATGCAGTATAATTTTATGTAAATATTTGAAAGATTATTTCTTGGACATTATTACAGAAAAAATTCAGGATGCCTACAAGATATACTTTGACGTTTCAAAATAGATAGTATAAAAAGATACCATTGGTAGAGAGACATAATAGAGAGAACTCGAAGATAGGGCGGAAACGTGTACGGATTAGAATGTAAATTAGCTCTGAGTGCCGTCACAATGCGACCTAATCTCGTTATGTTTAGGAAATATGATGCTGATGGAGTGCTTGTCAGTCACTTTCGGTGATAGGAGGCGTTGCTCATTGGTTGGGGAGCGACGGTTTGAATACGGACCAGGGGAGATATCATTATTTATGCTGTAAGTGTCCTCGCGGAACTCTCCTTTGAGCCAATACAAAGGCAGGTTGTATGAATCATGGTGGATTCGTCCCGAAATAGAATATTAATGAAATACGGCTATAAAAATTCAATCTTGACATTTGTGAAAAAAAATTGACAAATTTTACACCGATAATCGATCAAATTTTCGCGGATCAAGCGAAACTTGAAAGAGGAAAAGAGAGAACTACCTTTGAATAATTTTAGCATTCCTTTGAATGATAAACGAAACAAATTTCATCTGAATATAATAGGTTATCAAGCGTTCTACATACAGCCACTAGCAGTGCAACATCATTTCGCTTAAAACGTTCACTTTAGCCGCGATAGAAAAATCCAATTTGCCCAGGTCACGACGGGACGTACGTTATATACAAGTATAAAACATACCTGTCAGTGGCGCGGAAAGCGGCTCCCACAAGAGTCGGTAATGCACGTGTCACGTGAGTGGCATAAAAGACAGGAGTGATGGAAGGCTAAATAGCAACAGTGTCGTGACATGCAACGGTGACCGAGCGGCCGACTGTCCCTGTCCGCGTGTGGAGTCACTGCGGCGCGACAAGCTGACATGTTTGCACGAAGGCCGCACGGTGATCGCGCACGAGCATTAACAAATACTCTGTTGCCCGCAGGGGCAACAGGATACATTCTACACATGTACAGGATGCGCCGAAGGGAACTTCATCGCGGACAGGTGGCCAGGAATCGTGGCAACGTGTCGACGAGCGACTTGATTTCCGCCGCGTTTGTTACCACGCCAATTAGAACAGAATAAAAGAAAGATTATAGGTATCGATAAGAACGAACCGCTAGATGCGATGCGAGGTTTCTTTTTTTTTTCTTTTTTTTTTCATTAGAAGCAGTTACGTACCGTATCATATTACAGTTAATATATACACATATACACTTTACAGTTCATGTGTCTCATTTTTATTTAAAAGTTGGCTCGCACGGAATTAACCGGGACAATTAGTAGCCGACGAAACAATTTAACGAAAAAAGTAGCGGACACAAGGCGTTTGCGTAAACGTTGTCTTCGGCGTTATACGCAGCGTTCTCTCTACGTTACCACTTTACGAGCCCCTGCAGCAGCTCGCCGCCACGTATTTTTGCTCTTCCGTAATGTCGCCGCGCGGGTCTTTTGTTCCCCTCGATGCAGTAGTTTCACCGTAACGTATAAAGTTTGTGTTTTCTTGCGTGGCGTATAGTTGGCTGTTCTCGCTGGCATAAAGCCGGTGAGGTCGCCGGAGGAGCTAGAGGCCGCTTTAGAGCAACATACGACTAGCTCTCCCATTTTACTGAAAACGTTTAGAATGAAACACGAATCGAATATCTGGGTCGGAATATAAATACTTGCTTGCCACAAATAGACATTGATGTGCGAGATATTTCATCAAGTACTATTATTAATTTACAAGCCACTCTCCCTTTCTCTCTTTCTTTAATAACGAGGATATAATATAGGAAATAAAAATATACATTATTATTTAAAAACTGCATTAAAAAAAGAAACGTCTAGTTAGAAATACTTTTGCAAATGTGATACAAAGATAACTGGTGCGCGCTCCGGTTATTCGTAAGTAATGTCCTCGTATGAACAAGGTAATTGCTGTTTCGACAATAACGAATGACTTACGATTATGTTTTCCTCGGTTCCACTAAGTCCCCCCGGAAAAAAAGAAGGGGGCAGAATGGGTCGGCGCAAAGCAAAGTAGTACAATCTGCGAGACCGCCGCTTGGCCGTAACAGATACGGCCAGGAAATAAATGTCTGTATAAAGGAGTTGGCAAGTTCACCGGATGATATCAAGATGCCGCCGGCTAATACTGCTCGCCAGTTTAGTCCGAGGGTGAAACGGCGTTTCACCGAGGGAATGTACCCCTTTATCCCGCGCCTATCTCCCTTGCCCGCGCGCTCCGATATCAAAAGAATTTTGGCTTTATTTCCTCGCTTTTATCCGCTCGGGAACGACACGCTGTGTATCTAATAAAGAGAAATTATATCTCCCGGGTCGGACTTTTATCCAGAATAGCCCCAGCGTCGTCTTTCATCGGGCGATGCTCGTGCCATGTCTTTGGTAACAATGCGAGCTCGAGTTTCACATACTTTGTAAGTAACGGTCAAGCGATCACAAGACGGTAAGTACTAAAGTATGTACTTCGCATGTATCCGATGTATCACGCGTGTATCACAGCGCTCGTAAAGTTTTAATTTGAATCACGATTACGATACAAAAACGGATAAAAAGATATAATCGCCCTACGTGAACAAGTTTTCAAAGTATTCGTTAAACCGCCAGCATCATAGTTAACGAGACAATCTTCCGCGTTTTGTCGTTTGATTTAGAGATTGTCAGAATTCGTCTTTTAACATATTATAGCGGCGAGAAGGAAACACATAAATTACCAAATAAGACAGGCGAATACCGCACCGGGATATCACGCGTCAACTGGCTAAAGCGCTTGTTTCGGAAGCGAGGAGACAGCGACTGTCGCGTAGCAGATGCTTGGCCGGTTGTGCGTCTTGTTCCATTCCGGCCGAGAGGCAGAAATGTGTCAATGTGTCCGGCATGAAAGACGAATGTCCAACGGAGGTTCTCATTAGCAGACCGCACCCGAGGGACGTCCTAATGTCCCTTCGCACTTTTCCGCCCCCTTATCTTTCTCGTTTCCGCGTAATTCCACTGGTGAGGAGCCTCCAGGTGCTCGTGAATGTCCAGGGATTCCTCAGCTGCCCGCCCACGACAACGCCTACCAGTTAATCTTTGCATTCATTCGTATAAAGGTCATGACTAATGATCCCGCTATACAAGCGCATAATGAAATTTACTTTGTAATGCCAGACGTTTGGCTTTTGTATGTACGATCATGTTAATTTCTTGATGAGCTTCGTTGCCGAACAAAAAGATGGATGGACAACGTTGAACAAAACTTATTCCGAGAAAGTTCCAAGAATAGATAATTATTGTGGCGATGAAAAGAAAGTATAAGGCTGATGTTACATTCATACGCGAAATGTTTGTCAGACATATCGATTGGCTATCAGATAGAATTCTTGGAACCTTTATAGAAATTCTAGAAATTTTTTATTCGATAGCAAATTGCCACATCCGACCCAATCGTCGTACAACAAACGTAATCACCCCAATCATAATTCAAAGATTGCGTATTTTCAATCTCATCATACAACATTATCCTTAAAGAAGAAAATAACATAACGAGTTTTATATTATACCTTATGTATTTTTTGCAAAGATTAAGATATATTTTCTTGCGATTTATACGGCGCAAGAAACTGAAATGACTTTTGTACAAGTAACTGAACGTATCTCGTGACGCGATCGATATGTCGAGTCGTGTAAGAGAGGCGAATGAAATATGCAGTATAGTCGAACACATATGTAGTACCATTTTATATCATTCATCGCACTTGGCCTTTGTGACAATGTAACGGCATGTAAACGGACGAGGATAACGAAGCAATAATGTATTATAAGATCGTATCGTAAACCACAAACGACGAAATCATCAGCGACGCTACTTTTCCCTCCGTGACTTTAATACTTTTCTATTTGATTCATCATCGTAAAGTCACGTCAAAAAGCAACCGAGTGCAATAAAGTGTAATATTTGTAGAGACAGGCATGCGTCTTCTGTGAGAAAACGAGCGGAGAAACCCGACGCTGCATTACGTGCTATTTTGCTCGTCGGATATATTGTAGAATATTGTAATGATACGAGTCTACGGGTATGAAACCGAAGACTGCCTTCTTGACAGATGGAATGGCAGACATCTCGCAACGGCAGGATGTACACAGAGAGCGAAAACGATCGCCCGAACTCATCTCGAGAGAAATATGTTTGCGCGCTGGCTTTCGTTCGCCTAGGGTGCTCGATGGAAACACGGTCGTAAAGTGCGCCTGCCACACACGTCTTATCCCTTTCACCACCAGTACGTTCCGAGAGCGCCGGCCATATATTTTCGCCATGATGGCCCCGGAAAAATTTAGAAAACTGCAATTTCACGACGCGATTGATGCGTATTTTACCTTTCTAAACCGTCCCTAACTCAAGGCTAACGTATGGTTATCGTCGTTTAAATGCAGCGCCGTAGATGTATCACGATCGATTAAAGGTACACTCGATAACGCGCTTATTCGGCGTCTCATCGCGACACTGCCCGTGATTAATCCCGACATTGTTCTTGGATAAATGAACGTTCGGTCATAGACATATCTCTACGCAGGTTACTTTTTTCAACGCATAAGACGATAACGCGACATTCGAAAAAATAAGGAGACGCAATCCGTATGCGCGCGGGCGTGATTATACTCTGTAAAAGACGGCGATCCGAACAGTCGGAATAGATCGCGGTTCGCGTTTCTCGACGATCGATCAGACTGACGTGCGGTGGCCTTAATCGGCAGCGTGTACACGGATCGGTACACGCGTCAGGACGCGACGACGTAGTTAACGGCTTCCAGGAATGGGTCTCTCACTCCTCCCAGCCCCGGACAAACGCTTGGCTGGCTCCATATCGAGGCTCCATCTGCGGCTACCGTGCCACGCCGACAGACGTTTCGCCGATCGGCAATCTCTGCCGGATTATTATGCCTGTCCACCGCGGCTATGATCGCCGCGGACACGCCGGTATGCCGGCCTCATTAGCTGTTCGGTGCTCGGCTTAAGCCAATGAGTAATGGGCGGCTGCGCGGTGCCGCCGCGCCGTGACTGCTCATATCTTTCCCGACAGATTTACCGCCCCCCTCCTCCTCCCTCGCCCTTTTATTCGATGGGCGCTTTAGACGCTGATCTTTCCAGCCGCGTACGGAAGATTGACGAGTATGCGCTTTGTACGTACGAAACCTGTAATTTCGCGCGCGCATGCCATATTCGAACGACGTACTCGATCATTATCGTTCTAATAATCTAGCTCCGATAAAAAAAAAAGAAGGCAAACAAAAATAAATTTATATAATGTACTATTAATCCTTGACAAAATTACATCGTTCTATTTCTGTATATCTAAATTGATATCCCAGATTAGACCATCAATAATGTCAATTTCTTTCTACCCGAGAAATATTACTTCTTCGGAGAAGCATGACGGAACTTTATATACTGCAACATTAGTCACGAATACTTTACAAACATCACGTAATCATGATATATTGGAGCGATTGTCGCACGGAGGAACTATGACCGTCGCAGACTGGTCGGTATGCCGAACTCATTAACTGTTTGGAGCTGGGCTTAAACCAATGAGTAATGGTAGTTCCTCCCATCGCGGCCGCGGCGGTTGCTCGTATTTTTTTCTATGCCGATTTACAACGCTGACCGCGCGTACAAGCTGCGATTATTTATAATGCCAGTTCAAGACCGGCTCTCATGCCGGCTGTCGGAATAGGAATAGGAACAGGCGGTATGCGTAATGGTCTTTACATTACGGAAGATCGCGATATAATGCATCGAACAACAAACAGCTGCATTAGAATATGCCGTCAATATGCGATGATTGTTTATCATTCAACTATTACCTAAGTCGCGCCTACGCTAACTGCGATTCCTAAGAAACACACGCACACACTGTTCGAGATCGATTACTGAAAATTATTATCCCAATAAAACGCTTCGCTACGTACGAAATAGTACCTTGACGCGTTTTAAATATCCATGCATTCGTTTATTTGTCCTTACGGAATAATATTGAGCGAAATGGTTATACCATTTTTATTCTAGCTCGAATGGAGCGATAATCCCTAAGGATGAATATACATGCATGATATAACAGAGCCGATGGAAACTGCTCACTATACGTACGTGCAAAGTGTCTTTGCCGTCTTTTTACCATTATCAAGCAACCTACACTTCTTTCGAGATATTACATAACGCAATATATTTTTTCCCGTACTTATCAATGTCCATATAAAGGTTCGATAAATTGAGCGATAAATTTACCTCTTGCGAAATCCTGAGCTGCGAATAATGTGAGAAATATCTTATCATTCTCCCCGACGAGGAGAACCGACAGTCCCGAGGAATTACTTCTTTCACATTTCATTTCGTTCTCGTTCCTCTGAGTGATGCCCAAGATACCGCCCACGCTCGCGTCTATAAGAGCCGACTGATATATCGCCTCGTTAATGTTTCGCTTCATCAGATGTTATGACTGAACATCCTTTACTCTGCCACTGGGTGGTCATTTCTGGCTGCTCTTGTTGCGGGGCCTCGGCGTTATAAATTATAGCGGACGTCGCCACGCGCTCGTAAGTCACACGTTTCGTCTTTCAGGATTATATCCAGTAAGCGCCCGTCTCATCTCCACGATACCACGATACGATCGAATATTAATCCATTAATATAAATCAGAATAATGTTATATCGATATGCATTTTTTGAGCGGTCCAACATAAACGTCACATGTATTATATCTAGCCGAAAAACTAAAAGTGTGAATAAATTTTAAGAAAAGATTGAGGTTGACAAGAACCTTGTCTCTAACTGTAAAATGTATATACATTAGCTATTTAATATTTAAAGCAGTCATGTAACTTTGGGGCTTGGAGAGGGGCTTTAATCATGGTTTATAAATAATCTCGTTCAGGGCCCCTCATCGTTACGCTGAAAAACATCGCGCTCACAAAGGCACGCCAGGTAATAAATTTCCCGCAATACTTGTCGCAGTAAAATTAATGATAGACTCAAACTATCCGTGCCACCGAAACAACAAATCTTCGTATGTGAATCTCTAAAACGATTAAAGTCGCTTGATATATGAAGACTGAGAAATACGTGCCTTTAAAGCTACTTCGACCAAACTCCGATTAACCTAATCGGCGATTAATTCCATTGGTAGAATTGCCTGCGCCGGCAAAATTTCCAACTATATAATTCGTCGTTTCTAATTTAATCAGCATAAAATTATTTATCGCTCGCGATAAAAATAATCGTTAGATTAATCGCGCGAGGGCATTTTTTAAAACGCTAAAATATATTTCGCTGCAGTTACGGTTGTCGTAAAAGTATAATCGGTATGGACATCTTCTTTTAACGGGCAATCGTAAAAGTATAATCGGTATGGACATCTTCTTTTAACGGGCAAAAAAAAAAATTTGACGCGAAAAAAAAATATGGAAACATTACACGATAAAGATTATCTCTCGTGTCGCGCTATCGTTCCTCCCATCCAATTTCTTATTCATTCCCTGAACTTGACAGTCAATCTATGCGTATTACGAAGGGATCGTCGTAGACGACGTATTCGAGGGTGAATGCCTTTCCGCGCTGCACACGCACGTATACATATCCCCACGCTCTCACGCAAAGGGTCGTACACACGTACGCGCTCAAAGAATAGCGTGGGCCACGATCTCTGTAAAGGCGTCGCCGTTTAGATAATAACGCGCATTTTATCTCCCTCATAAAACCTAATTTATAGCCACATCCAAGTCCATAGGCGTGTACGTACGACCATAGTGAATAGGAAGGAGTCTGACAACGGCAGTGCCGTAATTTCGGGGAAAGTGCCCGTTCGGGATCCAAGTTGTTTCATAAATTTCTTTCTAAAATGATAAAGCGTATCGCTTTCGAGATTATGTTGTACACAAAAAACTGCATAAAAGTCATTATCAAACGTCGTTATTCCTTGAAATATTAACGTAATGAATACGATTTAATAAATAATAAATTACTATCTTTTGTAAAAATAAAATTCAACCGATATTTAAACAAGGGAATAAAATTAGAATAAAATATTTCAATCTTGAAAAGGTTACGAGAACTTTGAAACGTGACTTAAACTTGAAATAATAGATGACTAATTCAGCACTGAATCAATCAACACGAAAGTAGTTTATACAAATATTAGAAACGCGTGATTAAATTACAAAATGATAGACGATAGTAGCTACGCCACTGAAACAGCGGCGCATACGCACAGAAAAAGAGAGAGAGAAAGAGAGAGAGAGGACAAGTCTGCATCAGAAAAGGTCGCCGAGAGTGAATAGGACAGTAATATTATATCGGTGTTGAAACTTCCCCCTTCGGCATTTAGGTGACGAAAAATATGGACCGTCACGTGCCCGCGCGCGGGTTCACGATGGCTTGGCGCAGTTACCGACGATAAACCGCGTACGTGTTTACCGTATAATCTCCGACGGTCGGCGATAAATCCGTGATTTACTCTCATTACCGTGCCTCTGAATGTTACGACTCGTGCTTACGATATACACAGCCGACGGTATAGTTTAATTTATTCATATTGGCATACCATTTTCCATCCGTACCCGCGTCCCACTTATCGCCGATCAAAATAAGGATCGCGACAACGCGCGCGTGACAATAATGAGCCCCATCGCGTTTATATTATTCGACTCTCGAGAAATAATATTCCTCAATTGAATATAAATTTATATATCCCCGTGGGTGTTTCTCTCTGTCTCTCTCTCTTTCTCTCTCTGGCATATATATATCGTACAATACGATGAATCGCACTCTCTTATACGCGAAAGTTAGAAAAAAAAACTGGTGGTGTCTGCTTTCTCTTTGCCGCGGCAATTCAATTATCGAGGTCTCGGTAGCGTATCGATGATGTCACAATATTTATCAAGCGCGATTGAAACGAAACGAAAGTGCGCGGAAAATTTTAATTTCGCGGTGAATTCCGCAACGAATTTCGCTATAGTCATATTCCACATTCCCGCATTCGCGTTCTCGTCGCGGCTTTAAACGAGAAAAATTCATGCCGGACGGTAGGAACGCTTTGTCAGCGAAATGCAACGAATTTCGCGCCGGCCACGTATCGAGAGTAACGAGAGCAGCATATGGACATGTTACGCGGGAGCGTGGATGGGATCAGGACGGGAGTGGAGGGCGGACTCTATAGGAGAGAGAAGAGAGTGTAAGGTAACATACATCACGTTTCTAGTTTATGGTCCGATACGCTCCTAGGAATTGGCACCCGCGCCGAGCTTTCCCGCAAATGCAAGGAATGCAGGAAAGGGGGAGATGCGAGGGCAGGGAGATACGAGGCGTTATGGCTCTTCCTGGCTCGTAACCTCTGGTCATAAAGCTACTGCAGGCTAAAATATTGTCCGCCGCCGCGCGTCTCCACGCCTACGCGCCTAGCCGTCGATCTATCTTAATGCTATTACCGTAATTTATTAGCGTCGTTCCCGGCCGATAAATCGATCCTTCGTGTCTGCCGGTCGAAAACGATTCCGGCCCGGTATAAAGATCGTCCGTAATACCATTATGAATTATAATATATGCCAAACGAAAGTTGACAAAAGCTCGCTCGGCCACGCGAATAGAATATTCTCGCGAGATATAGATGGAAATGGTGAAAATTATTGCAGAAACGATGGATGAATGAAATTGGAGGATAAATCGGATTTCCTATTAAACATTTACTCGCTTAGTGACTTTCGTTGACTGCAACTCGTTAAATGTACGGCAAACTTTTAATTATAATTCGATTTGTTCTTTTCCAAAAATATATATAATGTCAATTACAGAAATATTTCTCGGTCTTTCACGTGACGGTAAAATAAACGGTCACATAGTTTACTCCCGTGCTAACTTGGTTAATAATTTTAATCGGATATGAATTAATTAATCCGAGATGAATTAATTAATCTGAGAGTCCGAATTTGAAATACACATTTCAGAGAGCTTTAACGACATGGAACCGAGATGTGTAGCGAGAGTGACACTCGATACTCCATGGCCACGAAGCATCGAATAATTCAGCGACGTAGCGCACGAATCCATTTCGGGATCGCGTAAATTTTCACGCCCCCCTCGAAAATCCCCCTGGCTGTTACGAAACCAGCGAATCGGCGGAAGCGCGGCTATCACGACCGACGACAGCGCGGTGGGACAAAGTGTTTCCCGAACGTCGTAAAAACAAAGCCGGACAGTTACGACATAGCCGCGCTCTCGAAAAATATAATCGCAATAACAAGCTCCCTCGTACAATGCGCGCGGGCATTAAGGCGCGACTATATTTAACGATGTGAGCCGCGTGAGCGGTGCTTCGAGATCTCGCGTGTACACACGCGGACGTGCGAGCGCGCGCGCAATATTATTATCTCGTGATTCATAGCGCGCATTCATAAACGTTCCCGGACCGTATAACGGAGCGGTACACGGCGGCGTGTATCGATTAACGTCGCTTCCCGACGGGATTTACAGCCGGCGACTAAATTATTTAAAGTCTTCATTTGTAGCGCGACGGATGGACGGACACGAGCTGGCGACCACGTAGCCGGTTCTTCTTCGGCCGACGGTGTAAGCTTTACGTACAGTCGATGGAGAAAGTTGGACACACCATCACCGAATAAAGCCGCGTTCACATCTCTCTCTTTACGGTTGTTTCAAAACGCCGGAATTGTCAACGGTACGTGATACTTGTTTTCGTCTAAATTCAATGATATTACGTCGTACGATTAATATGTATATATCGTTCAAATAATATATTTGACACTTTCTACAATCGATAGATAAATTTATATCGAGATGATAAGAATCGCGAGAACTACGAAGCGAAAATTTATAAATTCAATACATTATTTAACGTTAAACACGAAGAGTGGAAAAACGCATCGCTCGATATAGCTATTATAGACAGATCGAAAGATTGAAACGTCAGTGAAACACCCTGTTACATTCACACATCTATAGCTAAGGTATATAAAACTTTTACAAGCGAGTGTATATACAACAGAGATCCTCAGAGATTGTATTGGCGTGCCGCGGCTGCCACCGTCCAACGCCACGAACGTCCAACAAACGCTCCGCGCTAAAGCGCGCGCGATAGAGACGGAGCAAATGGAGAGAAAAACATGGGGAGAAAGACGGAAAGGCGCAGGGACGAGACCTGAAGGGAGAAGAAGCGTGTGTTCCGGGCGTCTGTAGAGTCCTTTCGGCCGGACTCGTGTGTGTTCCGTGTTCCGAATGCACGGAACAAGCGCTGCTTGTCCGCGGCCACCTGAGTTATGATCGCTCTGTGCCCACCCTGCCTGCTCGCCTGCCTGCCTCCTGCCTGCCTTCTCTGCCTACCTACCTACCTACCTACCTACCTACCTATCTACCTACCTACCTACCTCCTTGGCTCGACTGACTGCCCTCTTCTTCTTCACCCTTCTACTTTCACAGCGGCCATCTTGCCTCTGGCCGAACCGGTTGGCTTCTCGAGCTTAAGGTAGGTACACACTATTCAGCCGCCAAGAGATTGCGCGGGTTTATATCCGAGTCATCCCGCGCATGTTTGCCGACAATGCTGAATATGAATGAACGATTCTTCATTCCAAGTGCATCTCCAGCAAACAAATGAAAATAACGTTAGGAACCGTTTACGTGTCGTACAATCTAATCGTGAATTTCAAGCGGCAAACACGCGCTTTATAGAAATGATGGTTCACTGTAATGTACGCGGAATTATATTGCCGCTAGGTAAATTGGTACGAGTAAGAGGAGAAAGAGAGAGAAGAGAGGGCACAGCAGCTGTACAGCTGCTAAAACACATCCGCTCGTACGTAATAAACTTTTCCCGCGGCAAAACTCGCGCTTCAAACCAACCTGCCGTTATCTAACCCAACACGCGGAGAAACGGGCGTATAAAAAGTGTAGCGAAACTGGCGGACAAAAAGCGACGCGCTCGCGCGTACATCGCCGGGAGAACATTGTGTCCCGCGCGAGGGATGTACACAACGAGGAGATACATGCATCGCGCTCAGTAATATACAGCTCTTGCGCGCGCGTCTCAATGGCGTGCAAGATTTATCTTTCATTAGTACGTCGTTTGCATTGAATAGACACGTTACGGGTTAACGGGCCGAGCCGGCTCGTTAATTGTTTGTTCTCGTCCTCGCGCTTGACGCTGCGCCGGTACCGGCGGCGCGGCGTGACGCTTTGACAAGGTACGACCCGGCGGGGATATTATTACGAGGAAAGCCGCGCGCGTATATACGTATGTACATATAGCGTATATATCGGCTCTCCTACGGTATGCGAAAAGGTGTATAAGAGAGAAACACGGACGCGCCGCGCGGCCCCGCGGCAACGAGGCGTGGTCGTCGCAATTACCTCGATAGAGTTACAAGACTCGTTTTATGCCTTTCGCACGAATTTATTAGCCCCATTCGCGTCAGTTTAATTACGAACACGACCCGCCGTGATTCCCTCTCCTCTTTCTCTTTCGCCTCGGCCGACCTCGCTCCGTCCACCGAGCTCCTTTTTTCCGGCGAAAAACCAGCCGCTACTCTACCGCGCGGAGAAAAAAAGATCCTCCATCTCCACGGGAGAACGTAAGCGCGGAAGGATAGCGGAAATATACGAGTAAGAATTATACGAGCGTAGAGTATCAATCGTACTCGCTTTACGCCGAGAGCGTATATCCTTGAAACTCAAGCGGTAATTAGTTCTACCACTAAACGCTTAACGGAATCCAAGAGGCTGCTAACTGCTTCGCGCCTACGCAACTCGGTCTGTCCTTTTCCTTCCTGTCTCTATCCTTGTCCCTTCCTCTCGACCCCCTTTTCTGTTTACTCCTTTTGGAAACGTCTCTCCCTCTCTCTATCTCACACCGTCTCTCCTTCTCTTTCTCCACACCGCAGCCAGACCGCCGTTTTCTAGCTAATTGTGAGCAATTAAGCGAGGCAAAGTCAAGGAATATTATGAAATTAATTACATCGTGAGATTGAAGCTGAGGGAAACCGGTGTGCAAAGTGTAGATAAGTATTTAAATTAACGCGTTTTTATACGCTCCGTCATGCGCGCTGCGCCCGCATTATACACTTTGATATCATTCCGAGCTAATTATTGATTTCGAGTTAAGCGGACGTCGTTTTCTTTTAATTAATTTTAAATACTCGCATCTCTCCCTACGGATAGCTATAGCGTAAATCGGCGTCCCCCTTATCTATGGAATATTCACGATGCGTAAAAAGTATCTTCTGTCGCCGCAATATATACGCAGCTTGTTTCCAGAATACCTTATGAGGGACTCGTTTCATCGGCAGATTATGTACCTGGGATAAAACGGAATGAAATAGTATACTATTTATCTCGTATCGTCGGGACGTATCTTTTCTCGGAAAATACACACCTTCGCCGTATCCCGCGCGCTTATCTTAAATAAATATTCGTCGGCGCATCTATCGGATATATATGACAGCGCGTTTCATAAATTTTCCCATGCGTATTAATACGCTCTTTATAATTAATAACGCGGCTAAAGAAGGAGATACAAATATATACGATTCAACGGCATCGCTATAATTATTTACATATACACGCGGAAATGAAAAACAAATATTTTCCGTTCGATTAAAACGCGATAAAAATTTACATTTTCATGCCTCGCTCTTATAATCGCAGCGGCATTAGGTGCCAAAAGGGCGGAGAGCAACAGCCGTGAACGTTTGCGAGCTCGACATCGAACCGCGGCCCCTCCGCAAACCTGGAAGACAAATCGGCCCCGGTGGGTGCAAACGTCGTAATTATCGGAGGCGGTAATCTCTCGACACGAGAGAAAAGGAGGAGGCGGTGGAGGAAGCAGAAGAGACGCTCAGTGAAAACTGCGTGACAGAGTGGCTCGGCCTGTTCACCCTTGGCGTCCTCCGGGCTGGTTTGCCCCCCTTTTGCCCGGAATGTCGGCCATACATTACCGCCGTTAGAACCCGCCAGCACTATATTATTCCCCAGCGCGGCGTGGCGCGGAACGCGGTAAAACGAGACGGCGGTAGAACTGAAGATAGAAGAGAGGAAAGGAGAGAAGAGGTCGAGGAGAGAAGTGAAAGGGGCGTCGAGCAAGAAGAAGAAAGAGAGAGAGAGGGAAAGTATTCGTCGGCGCATCTATCGGATATATATGACAGCGCGTTTCATAAATTTTCCCATGCGTATTAATACGCTCTTTATAATTAATAACGCGGCTAAAGAAGGAGATACAAATATATACGATTCAACGGCATCGCTATAATTATTTACATATACACGCGGAAATGAAAAACAAATATTTTCCGTTCGATTAAAACGCGATAAAAATTTACATTTTCATGCCTCGCTCTTATAATCGCAGCGGCATTAGGTGCCAAAAGGGCGGAGAGCAACAGCCGTGAACGTTTGCGAGCTCGACATCGAACCGCGGCCCCTCCGCAAACCTGGAAGACAAATCGGCCCCGGTGGGTGCAAACGTCGTAATTATCGGAGGCGGTAATCTCTCGACACGAGAGAAAAGGAGGAGGCGGTGGAGGAAGCAGAAGAGACGCTCAGTGAAAACTGCGTGACAGAGTGGCTCGGCCTGTTCACCCTTGGCGTCCTCCGGGCTGGTTTGCCCCCCTTTTGCCCGGAATGTCGGCCATACATTACCGCCGTTAGAACCCGCCAGCACTATATTATTCCCCAGCGCGGCGTGGCGCGGAACGCGGTAAAACGAGACGGCGGTAGAACTGAAGATAGAAGAGAGGAAAGGAGAGAAGAGGTCGAGGAGAGAAGTGAGAGGGGGGTAGAGCAAGAAGAAGAAAGAGAGAGAGAGAGAGAGAGAGAGAGAGAGAGAGAGAGGGAAAGAAGGAGCGAGAAACGGGGAGTCGAGTGGATGAAAGGAGAGAGAAACACGGCTCACTCGGCTGCTGATAAACTACCCTACCGCGCTCACTCCGCAGGTATAATAAAATGATATCTGGCCGGGTGTATCGCGGGGATTCTGGCTGCGAGATCGGCCGTGCCGGCACAAAGTTGCCGCCTGCGCGCCCGCGGCGGTCGTGATAAATAATGCCGCGCGGCCCGAGAAGCGGCGGGCGGGCCGCGTGTTTTGTACCGCATCGCGCCACATCGTGCCACGGCCGTCGGGGTATCGCGAATCTCGCGCGCGCGCGCGCGCGGGCGCACGGACCCCGATCGCGGGCCCCGCGCTCTTAACTCGGATATACAAACACACACGAGACACGTTTGCAACACCTCCGTGTATCTTCCGCGGACGAGCGCTGGCGGGGTTCGTCTCTTTCGTTTCGTGCCGAAACACGCGATCCGGTAAAACGGATGTTCCGGATCGACCGCGACACCCCGTGTATGCATTTTCTCGTGCGCTCTTCTTCGTTTCATGCGCTCGTAAATCGTGAGACTTATAAAAACGCCCCCGTGCGCTCCTCCTCTTGCCCCCTCCACCCCCTCCGCCCCTTTCCTCGGCGGGTTGAAATACTTATGCCGATATGTCGTGTGAGCGGGCCGACGAGCTGGAAAACGACGTCTCCGGCAATATCACGTCGCGGCGAGAATGCTCGTTCCAGTTCGCACGAAATGTCCTGCACGACGACGTGAATACGACGTTGCGTGACAGCCGGCTCGTACGCTTTGCTCCGTCGACTTTATCGGACGTAATATCGGGCCCGAAGCGCGCTATGATGGTATCATCCGTCGTTGTGCTTAAAGTCGTCAGATTGACTCAAGATTCGCATATTTTTACGGTGATCTTTTAAGGTTTATAGATGATTAAAAACTATCTCAATATCTGAGATTCTTCGAAGAGACTTTGCTAGTCGAACGATTATTTGAAATTTAATATTAATATCGGTAATGACATGCGTCATATAATAAATTTAAAACACTAATCGATTCAGACATTGCACTAAAATTTATTTCTCGATATTTTCTGCACTGTAATTTACTTCACGCATAATATAAGATTATAAGAGTTTATATTATTCGAGATTATAATATATGTGATATGTATGCACACATGTATCATCTCTCAATATTTTTATATTAAATATTTTTATTTTTTCATCGTATTTAGCGATCATAAATACCATGTATGTGTGCAATGCAGGCAATAAAAGTCTGACAGCTCAATCGACGCGTTTAAACGAATGAAATCTCCCCGAGATAAATATATATCAATGCGTATATTCAATCGTTCGCTTAACTACTATAACTTATACTATATGTGCGCCGCTCTTTTTGTGTGAGCGTGATGTTATAAAGATGCTGCATCATTTCGACTGTTCGAAAAGTGTCAACGGAATCAGTTAAGCCATCAAAAGATTTTTGTCGGCCGATAGCGAGCGAGGTCGAAAGGATTCGAGGAATCGGTCGTCAATCAAACGCGGGGAAGATCGTTGAAGATCCATTACCGAACAATGTCCGGTGATTAGCAAACGCCAGTGATGCTAACGACAAGCAAACAAATCGTGGCTTATCCTGGATTACGGCTCCCCGAGGGGTACTTAGGTGCCACGACGAGAACCAGGGTCTATACCCCGGAGCCTAGTTCCGAATATTATACACCGCCTGTCACTTCCCTTCGCTATGGCTTATGCCGCCCCAACTCCTCCTTTAACCTGTCAGGTGAGAGACGCCGTACCAGTTATCCGATGAAGAGAAGCCTTGACGAACGCCATCCACAAGACTGCTCTTGTTCGATCACCACAAAAGAGAAACGCCTGCCTCTGTATTCGTCGACGTTACCTTTACGAGGTACCGAGTTTGGCGAAAGGATAATCGACGGTGTAAGTTGATGGTTTACATCGCGAAAGGCATTGTAACGCCATTATGGGCCCAACATGTGAAATTGATGTACACAAGCTTTATGCGCTATTATCGCAAGTGATAGCTTTCATAATACACTGGCAAAAATCCATTTGTCGTTAATTCTCCTGATTTTGAACACATTTTATTACATTGTTTGGGCCAAAAATATGCTTAATAATGCGTATACATTTTAAATAAATAACTATTTACTTAAGTTTGTTATTTCGCACATGTATTATAAGCCAAATGTGTTAAATGTTATTTGTATTTTGATTGAAACGTATGTAACTTGAAGCCAAACTTGTTACCAGTCAGTCTACCATTTCTTCCAAATTATGCAGGCACACAGACTAGTTTAAATATCCCAACGTTTCCCGTATTTAAAATTTAGAAAGAAACGGGCAGTGATAAACCTTTCGATTTATTTAATATTTTTATTTAGTTTTATCTCCCAAATATTGCAATACGTATGATTGAATTACATATCTTTTGGTAAACATTTTGAAATCAGTAACGTTATAGATACACTTAGTCACGTATATCTGAAACATTGTTGACATAATTTTAATAACAATGAGATGAGAACGATGCGTGTCCACGTAAGATTAACACAGTCGTCTCAAAGCCCGCTCTATCAAATACGCCAAGGTAAAGTGGCAAGCTAAACGAGAGTCGCGTGAATGCAATATGTATTATGCGTATGGAGATAATATAGAGCCCCGGGGAGGCGGTGGCTGACTGAGTTTATTTCGAAAGACAACAATAGAATGCATCGGTAGAACGTATTGTATGCAGGAGGGCGCGCGGTATGGCTCACAATGCCTGCTGCATTATGTATCGCATGCTGGTGGTTATCTGTATGTGTTGTAATCCTAAACAACTATCCATACACGCATCTCCCTGTGCCAATGGCGTAGCTATGTCTGTGTCACAACATAGTATCCGAATCAAAAAAACTCGTTATGAAAATATCCCCCATATGTCTCCTTCCGAAAGTTAAATTCTAATATAATATTTTATCAAAAATATTGTTTTGCACCTCTTCCGTTCGATCTAATTAAGCTATCTTGCTATCTCAATTTTTCATTGCATAAATCATGAAAACTTTTACTACAACTAAAAATCTTTGATCTCCGTTTGTCGATATGAAAAAGAAAAAGAATAGTAATATACATATATCTATTATATAGGAAATTTTAATAATAGTGTAAATGACATGTTTCTTAAATATTTGTATAAATGCATCATATTATTTTGAGATAAAAGAGATATTAATAAAAACGAAATGTGAAGAAAAATTATTGAGCTTTGATTTCATTCTATTATATTTTGTAATAAGGTGCTTGAACTCTGCTGGTATTTCAAATAGCAGAGCAGCCGCTTGCTATTCGAACTTAGGAATAACTGAAGTGAAGAATAATGGGTTCTACTGTGTCGGTGTCACTCCGTTTCTCGAACAAACGCGAAATGGCCTCTGTTGAAATCCCTCTGCCCATTTTCGTGCAGCTCTTTCGGATATCTTTAAAGACGCGCCATCCCTGCACGTGCTACCGCGATCGAACAATGTCACCCGACGATTGGCCACAGGGGACCGACAATTTTGACCTCGGCAAATCCCTTTCTGAAGGTGTAGAAACGATCCAATCAACGCCATTGCTTTCTACGATCTTTCGTCCCGACGCGACCACGGCCTTTTCTTGATATCCAATAGAGAACTCGCACAATTTGTATCTCCGTTGGGAGTCCATCGTTTGAGCTTTAGACTTTCGACAAAAAAATAAACGAAGAGGCTGAAGTGTGAAAGATACATATATCTATCAGACGCACAAAAGAAAATAGAAAAATACACAATAGAAAAATACTTGCTGGTAATCATATCTTTGAAATTTTACGCATATAATGCATTCTACAAATACCTATACATGTAAAATATTTTTTTTTTAAATCGCTATAATAATAGCATTATTGAGTTTCGCACGCAAATAAAAGCGAGAACGATGTTTTCAAACGTTAGCAAATGAAAAAAAGAGCAAGCGCGAAACAAGAAGGGGAGTAAAAGAGCAATATTTTGAGCACAAGCATAAGAAAGAAAGAAAATGGATGGATAAATCTGGATGCTCGAGAACATCATCCGCCAGCTGGTTTCCGTCACTCATGCGGTCTCTTTGATCTCTCTCGCATGTCTATCGTGCACTTAAGCGCGTTTTCTCAACTTGATTTCGACCCGCACGAAGCATACATCTAGGGCCCCGCAACCGCGGTTCGCTTCCGCCGTGCAAGAAATGTCTAACACGGTATAGAGAACGTGTATGGATTTAACTAATTTTACAGCATCAGCAAAATTTGTAAATTTGTAAAAGAACGTGTCTTTTGCACTTATTTCTCATTTGCAATTACATACAAATAATTGTTTAAGTAATAGAGCAGAAAAAAATATTCATGTATAAAAAATTGAATTTATTATAAGAAATTACTATATCACAAAACAAATAATTTTTAGTTAGATATATTATTCTGAATCAATATATTCGCACATAGTAAATTTAGAACAATATAAATAGCATCTTGGTCGTTATGAATGTCAAGGGTAAGACACTGACATTTCTGCCAAAAGTATTTTTATTCGTACAATTTGTACTTTGTATCTCATAACTTTCCTCTAGCAAATTTATAAATATTGCAGAGAGACCGATATATCTTGCATTTCTTGTCATGATCTGCATTAAGAGACAAATGACAAGAGGAGACTCAGTTAATGGACACATTACAAAATCAAAGGCTCGCAATGCCGACACTCTCATGTTCGCTAATTAAGTCTCTTTCTCAGTCCTTAAATATGGAATGTCTCCTGGCAGCTACGAGAAACGTTCTGCAATGTCGCTGACGTCCGAGGAGACACAAAACACGCCGGACGCAGGCGCGCCATTTATCATTCTCGCAATTAGGGTCGAATATGTGACAACCACTTAACGGAATAATGCATCTAGGTCTGGGACTAGTTTTTGGCTTCTCTTAATAGTTCAAAGACGTTGTGCGGAATACAAATGCATCGGTTCTTCGGTGTCGGATTAAACAGGTTTTGAATCCCACGTTTTACAGGAGCCGCTGCGCGTGATTGATACGATTTAAAGTCGTAAAGAATGAACGTAGTTAGAGCGCGATATAATTGTTGCGCACATCTGCGCGCAATAAAGTCGTTTTGCAGCTCAGTTGAAAGATATTTACGGATGAGATCAGTTTTATCGCGACTATTCGAGATAATAAAAGATAAATTATTGAAGTGTCTCCCAAGTCGTAACGGGTAATTAATCTAGTTGATGACGCACCATTACGAGCAAGATACCAACGCAAAGCGCGACTCATCAGGATGCATGGTTTGAAATATAAACCGAGAACACCGGGAATACGCCGACAAAACACAGTCCATTAACATAATACATGTGTCTGCTACAGAAACTTCACGCGTATAGCGACGGAAGTAGTGTCACGCCTTCCAACATCACAATTCATAAATAAGTTTTAGTTCCGCTGAAATTTGTTTTTTATTTAAAAATCACAATATCGTGATGTCACCAGACAGCGACCAATTTACACTTCGTTTAACAGCTCAACAGGCTCAATCGATGAAAAACACTGCACGCAGATAAAATTGCATCATTTATTTTCAAGTTTTATGCAGCTACGCGTGTCCAATAGCATTAAACAAGATCGTACGATAAAATTTACACGCACAATCGTACAAACCGAATAAACAGTATATAATAAAATCCCAAAACATTGTTGTTTTTATCCGATAGTACTTTTTGATACCCCTTTGATTTTCAAATATTCACAAAATATTTTTAATTACAGCAAACAGATGTTAAACACATAATGTACCGAGTATCAAGATATTTTTTAAATAATGTGTAAAAACAAAAATAGAAAAGTTTACATCATTAAAATCCACTTGCAAATTCCTAACTTTAATTTTAAAAATTCCTTAACATTACACAATTTTTTTGTAGGACTGTTTTTAATTCACGATATCGATGGCTCAATCAACTATTCGCGACCGCAACACCTCTATTAAGCTAGCAGGACCAAATCAGCAGAATCAAACTGGACCTATCAGATTATTTAGTACCCATTTTGTACTAATTTGTACCATTAATAATAATTTTGTACCTCGTGCCATTTCCAAAAAAAACCGTGGCGCTGCTACCATCAAATTAAGCTAGCAGGACCAAACTAAAACAAAACAAAAAGATAAAAATAAGACCAGAAATCGAAAGGGCTGAATTTGTACTAATTTGTACCACCCAAATAAACTCGATATATTTAGCCCTTATGCTTAAAACAACCCCCAATTGAATTTAGCCCTATTAAGCTCAAGAGTAAAGTACTCTTTCCAATCAGCAGAATCAATCGCTACTTATACACTTGACGCGCCATCATTTGTACCATCCAAATCTAAAGTTTCAGATTTTGTACCCCCGCCAGGTTCCAGTTTGATTCTGCTGATTTGGTCCTGCTAGCTTAATAGAGGTGATCGCAACTAGATCGCAACGTGTTCATCGATGTTGCAATTTCTAGCATCTGGCTCAATAGCGTAATTTGAAAATGCAATAATGATTGCGGTAGATCGGGCCACTTGCCTTTAATGCGAGGCGAGGGGACAAAAAGGGGAACGTTGGGAGTGCACCGACGGAAATTCATGACGTCGCGTTGGATCGAAACGCCGCTGTGCCGCGCGGCGATGGCTAAGCATCGTAAGTCCTCGTTCCCTTCGCCTTCGGTATCTCGCCACGCCGTCGTGGCACGTCGTAACGAGGTACGAAGGAAGGCAGTCAAGCAGAGTCAGACCAGGCACCGGGCGTCACGCCCGCCAGTCATCGAGCTCGTCAGTCGCCCACGAACGCTTATAAAGATTCTCGCGAGCAGAATGTAGATACGAGCTGTCAGCTCGACATGAAGCATGCCGCCGACAGCGCACGGACAGGCGGGACAGGCGGCGGAACAAGCGAATCTATCTCCTCTTTCTTTCCTCTCTCTCTCTCTCTCTTTCTCTCTATCTTTTTCTGTCTCTCTGTTCTCTCTTTCTCTCTCGTGCGCGCGCTCTCGCTCCGTCTCTTTCTGTCTCTGTCAGATCTGCCTCTTT
>NW_021849297.1:4600266-4613429 GCF_003651465.1 Formica exsecta | reverse complement strand
CTGCCGCTTTCCCTCTTGCTCTCCATCAGCGCTGCCAGCTGATTCTGTTCTCCTCGTGTTCTTTCCTATCTCCTCCTCGCTCTAACTCGATTAAGTCACGCGTTTCCGTCTTTTTGTCATCCAACTTGTACCTTCCGTCTTATGATCCTCTATCTTCCTCTGCTCACACTCACTTAAAGATTTCTTGGGATATATGTATACTGAAGTTTTATTTTCTTTTTTACCCTCTGTGTTTTAACTGCATTAAACTTGGTCCGTTTTTCCTTCCTCTACGTAGCTCCCATTACGCTGTTTCCTTGTTCTTTTCTTCAATAAGTGTTTACCTCGTTTAGCACATCCTTTTACTATTGTAATCCATTTAGAGTTCTCTTTCTCCTTTCATATCACTGCACTTTCTGTTCTTACTACGTTATCCCGGTTTCTTGTATTCTTTAATAATATGTTGTCTCCGATATAACTTCGTTTAAATCGAAACTTCATCTTGATGTCTTTTCCATGGATTTCTTCGATATTCTCTGTTTGCAACTTCTTATACATGCGTATATCGACTTCTATTAATCATTATGCCACGATGAAAGCAATACAACAAAATGCTCTTTTTGATTTTTTTATTAGCTGTAAAAGAAAGCTGTAAAAGATTCAACGGTTTTCATTGCTTGATATTTTTTTCTTTTTTTTTGTGTGTAGCTTTTGTCGACCATCAAACTCAATTTGTTAGCACTAGGCTGCTCTATCGCAAAATCGAGATATCGTTCGAGGATTGAAAAGTAAACCTTCGATTAAATAGCTATCTTTATTTTATATCCATTTCAAAATTCATAGGCAATTTAATGAGAAAATTTCATGTCTCTCTAAACGTCAATTTTTAAGAAAATAAAATTCAATATTTTCCCCTAAATAAACGTGTATAACTAATGACGATAACAATATTAAGAAAACTGCTTATATGTATGTATATTTGTTATACGCTGGTGTATCGAATGAGAAAGAACACGTTGCATTTTCAGTTTGTCTAGCGGATATGAGATAAGCCAGACGCATTTCCATAAACGGAATGTCGCCTCCGCATTTTTCTACTTACGGCGATGCCACGTTTACGTCGTGACTTCCGCTCCAGGTGTTGAACAGCGCATTGCCAGTGCGAAAATGGAGTTATTTTATGCCGAGCTTATGAGGATCGTTCGAGAAAGAACCCCGCGGAATAACAGCTATCTATGTACCGTTCGCTCTGCGATTTGCGCGCGTTATCTTCTTTCTCGTTCCCGATACTTTTCGACATTGAGATTGTCGTGACATGTCCAATACAATAAAGGGTAATTGATTTTTGTCTCGATTCTGTCATTGGCATATACACTGATATCGTAACGTCAAAAATGTTACATCGTGGCGGAACGATTTATATTTAATCTTACTGAATATAAACGGATATAATTTAACGTGATTTGAAATTATATTTTTGTTAGGAATAATATTGACATCTCGGAAGAGACATTCGTCGTGACTTCCGCTCCAGGTGTTGAACAGCGCATTGCCAGTGCGAAAATGGAGTTATTTTATGCCGAGCTTATGAGGATCGTTCGAGAAAGAACCCCGCGGAATAACAGCTATCTATGTACCGTTCGCTCTGCGATTTGCGCGCGTTATCTTCTTTCTCGTTCCCGATACTTTTCGACATTGAGATTGTCGTGACATGTCCAATACAATAAAGGGTAATTGATTTTTGTCTCGATTCTGTCATTGGCATATACACTGATATCGTAACGTCAAAAATGTTACATCGTGGCGGAACGATTTATATTTAATCTTACTGAATATAAACGGATATAATTTAACGTGATTTGAAATTATATTTTTGTTAGGAATAATTTTGACATCTCGGAAGAGACATTTTTCGACTCGCACACTGTTACTGAAATAAATGCGAAATAGAATAGCGTTTCATATAATATTCTTATCTGCGTTTCACATCTAAAAAGAGCCTTTCTTTCTCATTTGAAAAATATATAATATTTAAGTTTTTTTTTTCTATGATAAAATGATATGTTTCTTTCTTATATAAAGATTATGATCAAGAGATTGAGAAAAGGTTTCGCTCTTAATAAAAAAGAAAACGCATTATATAGTTGCGTAATTCAATGTTTATGACCATGTAGTGTAACTCCAGGTTCTATAATACTGTTTTTTTCTTTTGTATAGATAAAAATCGGTTTGTTGTACTCTTCATAGTCAAATATTTCGTCTATTATATATACTTGTTTTTAAATTCCAACATTTTTACGAAACTCGCAACCATTGTGTTATTTGTAATTTAAATTAGAAAACTAATTGTGTATTAAAACATACACAGTATATCATTGATACGTTCTCTGATAAAAAGCATGTTATAATGTAATTACGAATATATGAATATATTTTCTCAATCGTACACGTATTAATTGTAGCGATTGTTGGGAGAAATCTATTTTAAGAATTTAAATGCAAGTGTTGCGATTCGAAACGTTACATTGTTGATTTGTCAACGGAAGTTTATTCGTTATGTCAGTTTGAATTACGAGTAGAAAGCTTCGATAAGGCAAATCGTGCAGGCGGCACTAAAATAGCTGGGTATATTTATGATATTCATTACAACTTTATCTAATCGACTCGAGCACTATTAATTATTACTAGCTGTGAACAATTACGCTTCGTGCATGTCTTCCTGAAACTTTCTACAAAACGTAAGCGGTCGTCTATGCGTCTCTCTCCTTCTTATACTAGGGACTTTGCAATAATTTAGTTATGAAAGCTATGTATTTTAATTGATACGTATATTTCGTTATCAATTCCGTATTCGCTTTCGATTATACAATCCACGTTAGAGAAAGTTTCGAGATTTTCAAAAACTTTTCTATGTATTTCTTGACACGTCATCATTTCTTGTCAGTGTCATATCTTTTTAACGAAAATATTTTTCGTATCGACGACGAGCCAAAAAAATGTATATCCTTACAGTCAGTACTCGTTTCTTCGCGTGCGAGAAAGAATCAGTGTGTCACAAAAAGTAGGAAGTTTGGTTCTTAAAAATCTCAGAAATTTCTCTTTAACTTCTTATAATAATGATGTATATTATCTATATATATATGAACAATGTTTTACTAAATAATCTGTATTTTAAATCAAACACGTGTTATACATATAATGACGTTAATCAATCACATTTAAAAAAAGCTATTTTTGGAAAAACATTGGCTTCTCATTTCGATTGTTATATAAGAAAATAATTTAAATTAATCACATTTTTACATGGATAGAATATAAAATGACAAGATCAAAGAAGCAGTTAAGCAATATTATAAGATTATGAACAAATCTGGATGATTCGCGTATCAACATCGCTTCATATCATCTCGTATTGCTTTTATGTCACTCCCGTGCCATCTCATTTCGCGTTACACGTTAGGTCGTTTCGTATCACTGCCACGTCACTTCGCGTCACTGGCACGCCAGTTCGTACCACTCTTATGTCACTTCCTATCATTTTCCCGTCATTTCGTATCCATCGCTATATATTACACGATACCTATGGGGCAGACGAGAGACAAAGGCAAGGAGAAAGTATGAATGACAGGAAGATAGCGTACAAAGAAAATCTTTTATCCAATATTTAATTTTAACGAAAATGTTTCTCTTTATAAATATCCAATCCGTAAGAACGTCATATGAATTTCAGTAGCTAGGAAAAGACTAGTAATACCGATACTTGTGAAAGAAACTTTTGCGATATTTGGAATGAAATTATTAGCTCTCTGTCAGCTATCGGTGGTATGGATGTCCTGAAATTTTTCGTTGACGGAATAAAATATGAAACGCGAACGAAAAGCTGTTCGAGATGTTTACTTAGGATAGCAAACTCGCGCAAAAGTAACGAAGGAAGGAAGGGATTAGCCTACACAACTGACACTGACATAAATGTATATATCGTATATATCCTATTGCTTACTTTTATATATCGCGAAAGTGCATTTGCACGATAACAGATTTCACGTTTGCATAATTGATAAAAGTGTATATGTATAATTTCGAGCATTACATACGCGTAATAATAACATCATTCAGGAAAACGCTCTGTTGATTTCAATCGTGATGAGAGGGGGAAAAAATCAGTTAACGTCAACCGCAGAGATCGCGCGTATTCTCTTTTACATCGAAATATACAGCAGCTAACAACGAGGGAAAATTTGATGCCCGATTAACTGCGTGGGCAATCGATCATTCCCACGTCGATCAAATCAGTCTGCGAACGATCGACGAACGATCGCTCGGCGAATTGTAACCAATCGATTATCGCGATATCACGCGACGGTACAAATGTTAGGGAAGCGAAGAGGGAAGCGGAAAATTAATCTCGATGTTAATTAGTCCCAACAACCTCTCGCGCGCCGACAACGACCGCGTGTTCCGCGAGAGAAAATATTCTTTATTATTATTACTATATTTTATATTATCATTACCATTATACTCAGGTCTATTATTCACAGACCGCATACGTGTGTTGTCACAATAATAATAATAATCTTGATTATTTCCGGCCACCGACTCCACGCCACTTCGCGTCACTAGGTCCAATTACAGTGAAGCGAAGGGTGCTGTCGATGACGGCAAACGACGACGACGACGACGACGTCGACGATGTTGCTGGCACCGCTATCGTCTCGGCGTTCCCTTTGGATATGCCGAGCGGCGCAATTGCAAGTTAATCAACTCAAGTGAACGCAGTTGCGATCCTTCGAACCTTCCTCTTTCTAATACGGAAACGAATCGCTCGAATGACCTGGACGAGATCGCGCAAGGAATAAATATATATTTTACGGGTGAGACGCGTGAGAGCAATCGCCACCGTATATCCCAGTTCCCCGTTAACAGTTAGTTGTATCCCTCGACTTTGATAAGAATTTATGTTCTCACAGTATGATTGTCGGTGGAAAGTCAATTTCATGCAGATCGATAAAATTATTTGCTTGTAACCGACGGCGCGGCGAGAGCAGATATCGAAAAGTTGTTAAACATATTAATTACGATAACCTGTTATTTATGACCGACGATTGCGGACTTATATACGTGTGTGTGGCGTTAACGAAACTAGTTTTCCAGCTATGAAACCAACGATTACACGGATCGTAAATCTTCGGAAATTTATATAGGTTGCATTAACGGCTCCAGTCCAATAACATTAGGTACCACGCCCAGTTTCTAAAAAAAAAAAAAGAGGGATATTTGCCACCGTGTGTGTATCATTCGTATATCAAACATCCAAGATGCAATACTGTCATCGTAAAAGTGGCGACGTGAGATGTTCATCAAATTTAAGATACGCACAAGATACGATCGACAAACCATACTGTCGAACCGAGAAACGATCTCTGCTGTATTCGCGGTACGGGTTCGTAAAATACAGCCATTACGTCAAAGAGCCGTCGCGTTACGCTCCCGTTGTACGAATGCGGTACTGACAGGACGGGAAGGCGGGGGTAGGCACAGAGCGAATAAATAAAGCTATCTCGACTTGCGTTTATCATTCGCTATCCGAGCGGTCCTCGTAAATCTGCCCACCATCCAGCCAGCCGACCTTCCTACCAGCCCGCCTGTCTGCCCCCAGTCGATAAGAGTCGGCTACGGGCAATATGTTGCATCTCACCCTCAGACTGCGCTTCATAGCACGAGCGCAATTATGCTA
Organism: Formica exsecta; assembly: GCF_003651465.1. NCBI lineage: Eukaryota > Metazoa > Arthropoda > Insecta > Hymenoptera > Formicidae > Formica > Formica exsecta. The sequence goes on along the minus strand of NW_021849297.1, from coordinate 4,607,716 downwards.
CAACACCAAAAGAGAGAGCGGAGATTTTAACCTCCACGGCCATGTGCCTGTTTTCCTTTCTCTTTCTTGTAATGCTTACCTTATCTTAGGGTCGCCAGCTTCACACAATCCGATAAATACATAGTTAACAGAAGTTAGAGATGCCGACAGGTTACGCCATTGATAAAAGACTACTCCCCGATGATCGGATCCAATACATTTTCTCAGAGAAAATTTTTTATTATCAAATTTATAATAAAAAATGTAACTATATTTTATGGTAAAATAATAAAAAATTATAAATGATACGTGGAAGAACTTTTCAAAAGATAAAAATCAAATATCTATGTTAATTATTCGTATTAGTGATTAATAGCTGCTTATGTGTGTAAATTGGCGTCAAATGCGTAACAAATAAGAATGAACATTCTCATAAAAAATTGATACAATAATTATGCAGATTGCAAATAATGATATCAGAAACTTGCAATATAAAGATCCAATGGAACAATAAAATTGCTATGGAAGGTCAAATTAATTTTTTTCACGTCAATTACTCATAAGCTAATGAATATGTGCAGTGCACATGGATAATTGAATATGCATGTTTCAACGTATCGAAATTCATGAAACAATTGCACAATACAATAATTAGACTAGTCGTAACACAATCTTCGCGAGCCTTGTCTCTTCGTCATCGAGGTGTAGCATAAATAAAATTATAATTGCAAATATACCATTTCCCGTATACGATCGCGTAAAACATCAGGAAATTTTTTTCTCACTTGCCGCATACGCGATATAACTAATTGTTTAAAATCCTTGACTCATATTAGATGTTTCTGAAATTTATGCCTTAAGCGAATGCTGATTTATCAGTGCGGTAATCTGATGCAGATTCATACTGGATATAATTACTTTTCCGATGTCACTGCTTGTTAACATAACTACACGATACTTTTTATGTCACAAAGCTGGATAGAATGCACCTTTGATATCTTAACTCTAAATTAGCATATTTTAACATAAATTAGCAAAAAAGATTGTAAATCAATGCTATCAAGTTAAATTTTTTTAAGTATAATTGACTTCTGTCATTAAAATATCATCAGATCGTCATTATCGATATCCCTATTCACCGTGTATCTTTGATCGTTGATTTAAAATATTATACCCGAAAATCGCGCATAAGCATCCTGCACCTGCGACACATAAAACCGACTCCGCAACGAGTCGACGCATAAAAAGCCGGTTGCAAACGAGGGAGCGGAAAAAGGAGGCTGTAGACGAAATCGTGCATTTCGTCGTCAAAGACACGCGATGACTCACTCGACAAACCATCGATGTGTCGTCCTCATATATATACCTAGAACTAACAGTGTCGCCGTCATCGTCGCCGGGGACAAATCGCGGACCGCCCGAGACCGCCAAACGAGGAGGGAAGTGTAAAACGCGCAAAGCGCGGGAGAAAAAGACGAGGGCAAACCGACGCGCCGCGACAAACCTTTCAACGTTTATTTTTGTTCGCTCCTATAGAGTCGATGTGTGTGACTCGTACAGCCTTCCACCTCTTCTTCTTCTTCATCCTCTCTCTCCTTCCTCCTCTCGACCCTCCGCTGCCAGCTTTTCAACTCTGGCCGGGAGTCCCACCAACGATGCACCGCGTATATACGATCCAGTAAATTCTTTTTACAGCGCGGTTAAATCAGCGTGAGATGAAAGGCAGGTCAGAACACGACCGGGATGATCGTCGGGCTTTAATGCGAATGCCGCATTAGATGTGAGTCCGCGCGTATAGCGCGGCACACAGTCTTCTTCTAACCCTCTTCCTTCCCCTTCCTCAGCTTCCCCTCCGAGCGCGGGACGGCATCTTGCCGGGCGGACGAAGGAGAGGGAGAGAGAGAGAGAGAGAGAGAGAGAGAGAGGGAGGAGAGAGAGAGGTCTCTTTGATCCGCTTAGGGCCGGGCTGCACCGTCAAAGTAATCCGACAGTAGATTACTTTCAATATATGTATACGCGCCGACGAGGGGGGAGAGTGAGGGGAAGCGTACAGAAGAGAGCGATACAGAACGACGGCCAGAGGGATGAGACGAGACGAGGCGAGAGGCGGGTTTCGCCCAAACTCGCGTTGAACGCGTGAGCGCGTATGCGCGACCAACGGCCGTATCTACCGTCGATTTATGCGGTCGGCATCGCGATATCTCGTTCAAAAGCGAGTCGTCGGCCATCCGGTCCTCCCTCCCCTCCTTCCTCCCTTTGCGGCCGACGTACGAAAATAGCGACCGGTATGCAGAAAACATCGTATCATATGCGCAAGCTATCCATGCTCGCATCGAATTCTCGGTGATTCCGCGCGAAACCGCAGAGAGATTTACATTCAGGCCGCGAGAGTAACGTCCGTATTACGCGTGACGTCCGGCGAATGCGTAATGAGACTAACGAGCGTCTAGATGCGTAATGAACGCGCTTCTAACACGCGCGGCATGCGCATTATGGGCCTCGGGCTGAAATACAATACGCGCCCTCGAATAACAGCCTTATTTATCGAGCAACGGAACTTTTATAATGACTGGAGAGCGCGAATCGTCTAAATTCTATCTTAATGGAATGTTCATTAAAGAAATTACTCGGAAAATCCGTAGAGAGGAATTCTTTAAAAACTACATTATTATCAGCACATTCCATAGAGTATTCAAATAAAAATTAGCGAAAAATAAAAGATAATAAAATTTACTCTACCGCGCTCTGTTGTGTACAATGATTTAAACGGATTATACGACAAATTCGTTGGACGTAAATTCGTCGGAAGACGCGTCATTTCAATCACGGCAGCAGCGTAACAAGCCGCAGATTAATTATGGTGTCGAGGTGAAAGACCAAGAGTACCGAAGGCGACATCGGTTCCGTCGGTGACTTTCACATCTTAGACTGCAACTGGCAACCCGTCAATTAGTGCCATCGTCGGCTGCCCTTAAGGCTCTCGCCGGGTCCCGCTCTTTCCTCCATTATCGCGAAGAATTACGACGCGTATATCTTTCAGACGGTAAAGTCTCGTTTCTGCTAAGCTCAGTCGTCTATCGCGACGCTCGATTAACGGTCGATTTTGCCTGTTGGGCAGCTATTAAACGGAGATACAAGAGGGAACCGAAAATATGAAATACGAGACGCTTTATGCGCGAAGATCTTCTAGAAACGGCATGCGATGTGCAGCAAATATCTCTCAAGTCTTGTAAAGATATCGCGTATTACATAAACGTCTTCGGGAGATTCTTGATGGAACGCGTTCTGCAGTGAGATGCCACGCGTTCTCTATTCTACCGTATTGAAATAAAAAAAAAAAATTTCAAAAGATCACGCAGCGCATACATTTCCTCACCTCTCATCCTTTTATAATTTCACATACCGTTCGATTGAACAAGTTTATATGTATCACGGTAGATTGTGTATGCATCAATTTTGAACATCCTGCAAATATACGTATACTACTTTGCGGAACTCTACGAATACGGATGTCTGATATTAGATGCAAGGTGTGTAACGTGCGTCTATTAAATTGCAAGTCCCGTTTCTGCGACAGCTATTTACCTGTTGCACATTCGATCAATTATCGATTAGACTTGTCAGACGTTAAGGAGTTATGGGAAAGGGTCGTCGTACAAAAATATATATTTGTTAAAAATTTTCGGCGGAAACAAAAATGTCGAAAGTATTTGACGCGCGAACATTACAATTCCAAATGTTTTGTCGGACTGAGAGAGAACATTTAGAAATATAATGAGAAATTATTATATATGTGTGCAGCTTTTATTTCATATATATATGTATGTATATAAAATAAAATAGGCTGCAAGGCTGCACATATAATTTCTCGAAGCTATCAACGGCACGAGATTATCTCTCGGATACGACAGTAGTGCCACGCATTGATGCCCGCGCCGAACGTTTTAAGAATATTTTACATATACGGCACACATAAAGTACACCTGTCAAGTCGTACGTTTCGTTCGTGCTAAGGCTACTTGCCCGTTGCCGGTTCGATTAACGGTCGATTAGAGCTGTCGGCCGGCCGTTAATGCGATACGAGAAGGAGCTGAAGATATGAAATGCGAGATACTTTATGATTCAAGATAACGTTATGAATGGTAACGAGCTCAGCCCGCCTTCCACCGTGTATATCACTTTGCGCCCCCGTCTCGCTTTAATCGAACGGAAACTAATGAAGCCAATATTGCGCCGTAATAAATTTGTCCAACCGCTCGTGTCTATCGGGTACGCGGAATACGATTCCGCATGAAATATATTAACGTGTAGAAATGTCTCTCGCACATGCAAAGTTTCGTATCGCGTGGCATTTTGACTCTATGAAATGCTCGAGGGTAAAAACATGACAAGTTTGACATCTCGTTTTGAAGATTCTCGCATTAGAATTTTTTTCGTCCACATTTTCCCGGATATACTTTCGAAATTTTTGCGAACATGTATAAAAATAAATAAGCAGCAATGAAAGTAATTATCGATATTTTATTCTATTCGCGAGCGCGTAAAATAATTCTATATCTTTGTTAAAAATATGTCAATGACATCAACAGTATTGCAATCGTTATTTTGGATTGCGGTATTCGTTATGAAAATATATAGCAGTGATTTCGAGACACCCTATATGTACTCGTATACATGTGCAATATGTAAACCGATAATAGTCGTTCGAAATAACCAGTCTCCCAGTCCGAATGACGAAGTGTTTGAAATCAATAAATGAATGTTCGTTGACACAAATTATTATTGCTTAATAACTCTTCGTCCAAGTTACATAAATTGAATTTATAATATATAAATATAAAACCTAGTATAGGAATAATGTTAATACTAGGGACAATTTTATATTGCCGTATAGTTGATATTAACTCACTCGTCGTTCAATTATAGGCGAATTATCGTAATTATAGATGGTCTAAGTGACTATTAATAGTTGAAAATGTACACATTGGTGACGATAAGTCAAACCATATAAAGTTACATGTATTTATTTTATCTGCGATAATATGTCCATATATATATGTCAATTGCACGGCAGTCATATATAGTTACATAAATTGCTTATATACGAGAGATTCGAATTTAAATCGATAAGATCAAATATATTTTTAATCTTTCATATTAGCGTCAAATTTCTGTTTTATACGTTAAGGGGGGAGGGAGATTGTAACATTAATAATGAAATTTAACAAAGCTGTAAATATTGAAAATATTTATTGCGACGCATTTATTATCTGCAAATTGTATACATATTCTTTGTAAATGATGTACGAAGTGATATCATATTTAGATTATCAAAATTATAGTTAGTATTTAATCTGATTACGTATTTAAATTTATATAATTAAACATACGCGAAACATAATAGCTGGAAAATGCCTGATCCAGAGAGTACTTTTGAAACACTATTTTACCTCGTGTTGGAATTAATTTCCTGATTATGTGATATACACCTACATGAAACACGCTATGCATATGAAAGAGCAGCTTAAGCGAAGTACAATAGTTGAGGCACTTTCCAGCCGTGATAATGCTTTTGGCTGAGTTATTCCGTAATTTTCACGAAATTGTCCCGGAACATGATTTGTAGAGTTATTAAGATTTAGTGAGATTAGAGAGAACCGCCCGCGCGTTTTAGGAATATACAGCCGTTATAAAGGTAGACTAAATACGACGGCGAATTTCAAGCAGCTTATCGCGGAGGGGGGAAGGGGGAGAAGGTACCCTCGACATTATTTCACGCGCTTAGAACAGTAAAATAGATATTGAATATATCAAAGCACTTATTATGAGCCTATATTTTTTCAAACCCGTTTCGATATAAGAATCTGGCAAACAAAATTATGCCAGTATACTGGTACTATCGAAACGTCATCCTCTCGAATCTTTAATCGTCGAGCGTGAAAACTCGCGCGTATCGTGAAAGATATTTTCCGTAATCGAGAAAAATACATGGGGTGCCGCATTGTCGCGACACGGTACTGCGCTCCCATCCGACATCAAGCTCCGTACCACGCAACGCCGCTTGCCGTATCTTGTTCTTTGTTTAACTCCTTTCTCACCTCCTCACGCCGAGCGGAACGAACGTATTAGGTTATGGACCTCGCTTTTCCAGGCGCGCAAGTTATAAATGGCCGTTGCACGCCGAGCTGAAACGTATATACGACGGGAGAGTGCACCTCGTATCCTCCATCTCTCGCGGCGCGTTAACGCGGCGCGAGAGCGGGACAAGGACAGGGCGAGACTGGAAGAGCGCGGGACTAGCCGACGTAGTCGATGGAGGCGCGCGGGCCAGCGGACTCGGATTTATGAGACCGTCATATTTCGCAAGTTGCGAGCCGGTAATTCCTGGCCGTGCCGGCGATTTATGGCCGCGGTGTGTCCCGCCTGCGCCATTAATCCTTCCCTTTCGCCCCGAATCGAACTTCCACCTATCCTCCGCCGCGCTTCCCCTTTCCCTCCTCCTCCTCTTCCCCGTCGGGCCCGTCGCTTCTCTCCGCTACCTAATCCCGTCGTCGTACACGCTATTTCGTGTACATATGAGCGGGCGACAACGGGAACTAATCAGTTCTTTTCGTCACCCCGTACACGCTTGAGCTGAGCTTTGGACCTTTCTCTTTTCATTGTTTTTTTCTTCTACTTGTCATACAGAGAATTAAGCCGATTGAATGATTTGTAATATTTTATTGGATATTTATAGAACGATATATTTATTTATGAAAGAATATATCTCACAATAAACCTATCGAAATTATACATAATCTCTGGAAAGATTATTCCATATCGATCGTTTCTGCTTAGTTGCGTTATTAATCTTTATTTTAGCGTGTCGCAAATAAAAAGAAAAGTAGTATGTTTGAGACGACTCGTCTTACGCTTGTCTTTTTAGCAGCCGAGGAATAGTGAGCGGATAGCGCGCGGAGGAGAAATCCAACGGTGGATTATCAAAGACTCCTATCATCACGCGGATCATTAAGGTAACGTATCGCCGTGAGCGATTTTCAACGAGCGAAATGAAGATTATAGGCTGCGCGAGAACCACTAAAAACCTCCGAGACGTGCAAGATCGCGGAACACTTCGTGACGTGTTAATTACGCGTTATACCGTCGTGCCTCGACGGTCGGCTACGCTTCAGGTGTATCGTCTTAGTTTACCTCCTCATCGCGTATTCATTGTCGCGCCGTAATCGATGCAGAAATTGATCCACTTCGCTTGGCAGATTCATTAACGAGGAATAAAATTGACGCGGAAGGAACTTTATCTACTATAATTATAATGATTGACGTTTCTTGTTTGCTAATCGATAAGATGTGAAAACGGATAAACTATCTGTACGTTTCTATGATCCTATCTGAGCGTATTTCGAAACGTATCGCGTATAATATTATTTAAAAATAGAAAAATAATTAATTAAATCATGATACATATATATAT
>NW_021849297.1:4565294-4591512 GCF_003651465.1 Formica exsecta | reverse complement strand
TAATTAAACATACGCGAAACATAATAGCTGGAAAATGCCTGATCCAGAGAGTACTTTTGAAACACTATTTTACCTCGTGTTGGAATTAATTTCCTGATTATGTGATATACACCTACATGAAACACGCTATGCATATGAAAGAGCAGCTTAAGCGAAGTACAATAGTTGAGGCACTTTCCAGCCGTGATAATGCTTTTGGCTGAGTTATTCCGTAATTTTCACGAAATTGTCCCGGAACATGATTTGTAGAGTTATTAAGATTTAGTGAGATTAGAGAGAACCGCCCGCGCGTTTTAGGAATATACAGCCGTTATAAAGGTAGACTAAATACGACGGCGAATTTCAAGCAGCTTATCGCGGAGGGGGGAAGGGGGAGAAGGTACCCTCGACATTATTTCACGCGCTTAGAACAGTAAAATAGATATTGAATATATCAAAGCACTTATTATGAGCCTATATTTTTTCAAACCCGTTTCGATATAAGAATCTGGCAAACAAAATTATGCCAGTATACTGGTACTATCGAAACGTCATCCTCTCGAATCTTTAATCGTCGAGCGTGAAAACTCGCGCGTATCGTGAAAGATATTTTCCGTAATCGAGAAAAATACATGGGGTGCCGCATTGTCGCGACACGGTACTGCGCTCCCATCCGACATCAAGCTCCGTACCACGCAACGCCGCTTGCCGTATCTTGTTCTTTGTTTAACTCCTTTCTCACCTCCTCACGCCGAGCGGAACGAACGTATTAGGTTATGGACCTCGCTTTTCCAGGCGCGCAAGTTATAAATGGCCGTTGCACGCCGAGCTGAAACGTATATACGACGGGAGAGTGCACCTCGTATCCTCCATCTCTCGCGGCGCGTTAACGCGGCGCGAGAGCGGGACAAGGACAGGGCGAGACTGGAAGAGCGCGGGACTAGCCGACGTAGTCGATGGAGGCGCGCGGGCCAGCGGACTCGGATTTATGAGACCGTCATATTTCGCAAGTTGCGAGCCGGTAATTCCTGGCCGTGCCGGCGATTTATGGCCGCGGTGTGTCCCGCCTGCGCCATTAATCCTTCCCTTTCGCCCCGAATCGAACTTCCACCTATCCTCCGCCGCGCTTCCCCTTTCCCTCCTCCTCCTCTTCCCCGTCGGGCCCGTCGCTTCTCTCCGCTACCTAATCCCGTCGTCGTACACGCTATTTCGTGTACATATGAGCGGGCGACAACGGGAACTAATCAGTTCTTTTCGTCACCCCGTACACGCTTGAGCTGAGCTTTAGACCTTTCTCTTTTCATTGTTTTTTTCTTCTACTTGTCATACAGAGAATTAAGAATTAAGTCGATTGAATGATTTGTAATATTTTATTGGATATCTATAGAACGATATATTTATTTATGAAAGAATATATCTCACAATAAACCTATCGAAATTATACATAATCTCTGGAAAGATTATTCCATATCGATCGTTTCTGCTTAGTTGCGTTATTAATCTTTATTTTAGCGTGTCGCAAATAAAAAGAAAAGTAGTATGTTTGAGACGACTCGTCTTACGCTTGTCTTTTTAGCAGCCGAGGAATAGTGAGCGGATAGCGCGCGGAGGAGAAATCCAACGGTGGATTATCAAAGACTCCTATCATCACGCGGATCATTAAGGTAACGTATCGCCGTGAGCGATTTTCAACGAGCGAAATGAAGATTATAGGCTGCGCGAGAACCACTAAAAACCTCCGAGACGTGCAAGATCGCGGAACACTTCGTGACGTGTTAATTACGCGTTATACCGTCGTGCCTCGACGGTCGGCTACGCTTCAGGTGTATCGTCTTAGTTTACCTCCTCATCGCGTATTCATTGTCGCGCCGTAATCGATGCAGAAATTGATCCACTTCGCTTGGCAGATTCATTAACGAGGAATAAAATTGACGCGGAAGGAACTTTATCTACTATAATTATAATGATTGACGTTTCTTGTTTGCTAATCGATAAGATGTGAAAACGGATAAACTATCTGTACGTTTCTATGATCCTATCTGAGCGTATTTCGAAACGTATCGCGTATAATATTATTTAAAAATAGAAAAATAATTAATTAAATCATGATACATATATATATTCAATTATATAGTCTCCATTCTTTTCTACAATGGTTTTCCAACGATCTATAAGCTTGTCGATTCCATTTTTGAAGAAAGAACTTGTTTTTTCTTGAAAAAAGTTTGTAAGGTGGTTTTCGACAGCTTCCTCGGAATTGAGATTCTTGCCATTTAAACTATTCTGCAAAGACCGGAACAGATAAAAATCTGAAGGCGCAATATCTGGAGAATATCGGTTGCTGCGGGTGCTGCAGAATTTCCCCTTGCAACTCCTGCAGTTTTCGCAGCGTCTGTTGAGCGACGTGTGGCCTAGCATTGTCGTGGTGGAAGATGACGCCTTTTCGATTGGCCAAAATCGGACGTTTTTCTCGAATAGCTGCAGCGAGTCTAGTTAGTTGCTCACAGTACTTGTCCGCCGTGATTGTTTCGCCGCGTCGGAGCAGCTCAAAGTAAATAATTCCCTTGCGTTCCCACCAAACACACAGCAACACCTTCATCGGATGCAAGCCAGCCTTTGCTACGGGTTCTGCTCCTTCAGCTGCTGTTTTCCATGTCCTCTTTCGCTGTACGTTTTTGTAGAGAATCCACTTTTCATCGCCTGTTACCATTCGATCTAAAAAAGGCTCTTTTTTGTTACGCTCGAGAAGAGAAAGAGCCACAGTCATACGGTTTAGCTTATTCCTTTCAGTCAGGAGATGCGGCACCCATGTATCAAGCTTGGAAACGTATCCAAGCTTTTTTAAATGACGAAAAGCGGTTTAATTATCGATGTTCAGCCTCTTAGCAATATCTTCAGTTGTAATCCTTGGGTTTCTTTCCACTAAGGCATGCACAATGTTATCATCAATGCCAGAAGGCCGTCCAGAGCGGGTTTGATCCTCCATGTTGAAATCACCATTTCGAAATCTGCCAAACCACTTTTTGACTGTTCGGAGAGCAGGAGCGCGGTCTAAATAAACGGTTTGAATATTTTTTTTGTGCAATCCCAACACTCACGCCTTTCCGAAATTCATGTAACATTACATGCCGCAAATGCACCTTGTGGTTCTCCATTTTTAATGATTTCTCTTATGCACAAATGGACTTATCTGAATAATGTCTGACGCTAAATTGACATAAGACAATGTCATCTATTCGGTGTAAGCAACAATTACCACACGAAAACAATAGAACTCCGCCATGCAGTAACTTAATGCCATCTATGAAAATCGGGCACGAACTTATGCAATCATCCAATATATATATATATATATATTCAATTAATTCTAATTTTATTCTATTTTAGTTATCACTTATAAATTGATACGATTGCACATGCGTGGAATAAAAATATTAGATATATTTAATCACGCGAAAAATAATTCACCCTTTGCTGATTTTATATCGTCGCAAGATACTTTTATCTTTCCATCGTTGGAACAAACTGTCATGTACGTTTTACTTCATTGATTAATTGCTCGTAAATGCTAATGTCATAGTACAGTTTATCAGTATACATTTGACAAGTATAATTTATGTCTGCAATAGTTTCATAATTAATTAGGTCTGTCAGATCGATTCATTAGTTGCGTAACTAAAGTCAATTCGATCGCACCGCTGCGGAACGAATCAAGGTTTCGTTATCTTTTTATTAAACAAATCTCTTATATATATAAAATTCTCTTCTCATAAATAATCATACTACATGAATAAATTGACGACAAAGTTTCCAACAAGAATTTAAATTCTACACCGCGTAGATCTCTTTGCAATTTAAGGTGGCTGATACAGATACAGCCTCCAGCAAGAGTGGCTTTCGTAAAATGAGATGGTATATAAATTCAAGAAATATCATCTCCTGACCGAGAGCGTGTAATTAGAAGACGCGGTTATTGGTGTGATTACGTTACGATCGTACCGGCGCGAGTCGAGTTGTCGACCAACGAAATAATTAATCTCGATCGGGAGTTGTCGGCGCCCCACGCGCAGAAACGAAGAGACCAAAGAGGAGCCGGTTGCACGTCAAGTATGCGCGGAATGAAAACTGTCAGTGGCCTGACACGACGGACTGGTTGGGGGCGACAGCTCGCTAAATGCACAACCGCCCCGCCTGACTCTATCCAACGTCTGCATACCATCCCGCAGCCGCCGTTGCTGGAAAGTGCGCGGCGATATTGTAGTCCGCGCGCGTCAGAATGCCCTCGCGCGCGCACGGCAGAGAAAAGGGAGAGAGAACGCGGAATAAATAAATAAATAAAAAAAAGTGATTCGCGCGAATGCGTGGTATTGACATTTCGCGACCAGCAGTCCATTAAGCCCCCTTCCCCCCCCCCCCTTCCCCCCCCCCCCCCTTCCGCCTTCTCCCGACGATGACAGGAAAGGTACGGCGAACCGCCGAAAAAACCACTTCGACTGCTTACCGTGAGACCGCAAATGCCAACGCTCGACTTCTTATTGATTTCGGTTAAATTTCTATTTGACTGTTTCGAGAACTTTCGATAAATATCGTATATGCACAATCGACATCAAAACAATAAAATAGAATGTATTTTGAGAAATTTACATAAAAATTTGAAGCCGGTTTCTTTTCCGTGTATATCTATCTTCAAAAGCGTAAAGAAAACTGTTTTCATCATAAGAATTTTCATTATGTATAAAAGTAGAATGTAACAGCCATTGTAACGTATTATATGTAAGATTATTTTTCGGTTGTCTATCCAGAGAATTTTAAATTCCTTTGATAACATTGATCTTCTTTTCGTTACGTGTGTATATCTAATACTGCAACGTTTACTGCAGTTTTGTGCGACGATATTTCATCGTTTATTAACAGATTAGCAGACGAGCGCAAAGACCGTTCAACAATAAGCGGGAATCGAACTCTAGCTCTAGATCTTTCGCTTACTGATCAATTACTATTACAACTGAACTATTCATCCTATTACACACACGCAATAATACAATACTTTTCTGTTTATATATCCAAAAGTGTTATGTTTATAATTGGTATGTCAGGTATACTCAAAACTTTAAGCATAATATCGTAGGCGAGAAAAAAGGAATACAAAACAAAAACATGCTCGTGAACGTGATAATGGAATAACATTTGTTTCGTGTTGTGCACGTGATAGCGAGGACTTATAACAGCTTCGCGATACAAACCTAATTCGCGTTATCGCCCCATGAAATATATCGGAAAAGAGAGAAAAAAATGAGAAATAAAATACAATTATATAATTTTAAAAAATAAGTAATTTTTCCTTAAAAAATCTCTGGATGGTCAAGATGTAGCAGGGACGTTGTGATAATTTATATCGACTATACGCTAGTTTTCACTTAACCTTGCGTACGGTGGTGACGTGGTAGATATTAGTACAACGTCAAACTTATAATTGGCGTGTCCCGATCGATATTTTAATTTATCTAAGGGGAGTGCTTCAGTGATGCTGTCAGTGCACTTAACGAGTAAAGACAGCCTGCCTAACAGGCGAGCAGAAAATTGAAAACGTGACGCCAGCCATTCAGACGTCATGTACCCACGTCGTAAGGGCTGTCAGGAAGTAATAAGTAAAAATAGGTCTTTCCCTTCAACTCATCGATTACTTCGACAATTATCTGCAGATCATGCTGGGATTGCTAAATCTCAAAATTTCTCTGAGATTTCCAACAGATGTCATCAAATGGGAAATTTATACAAGAAACTTGTCGTGGTAGTTAATCAAAATAGTATACTACTCTCATTTATAAGATATATTTTAAAAGGAGACATCAATAATTTTTAAGTTATAAGCGCTTAAAAAAGAACTTTTCAAGAAGTCGAATGGAAAATAAAATTATATTCTTCACTAATTTCAGATAGAATTTAATGAAATTTTGATTTGAAGCTTAGTTACAAAGTATATGTGATGCAAAAAATTAGAAAGTTGTAATAAATGATTTGCTTCGTTATTATCGCTAAGGAAAAATCGACTTCAAGCTAATTAACAAATCTCATTAAGAAGATATTTAGTGGGGCACTCCCTGATATGTATACAAACAGATTCTTCATATATAGATCACTAAAACAATTTTTTTTAAATTTGATTTGCATGATATATTATATTTTTATGTCTATTGATATTTTAAGACTATAAATTAAAAAATTCGAAATATATAATGTTATTTTCTTTTTCATTTTATTACCTACTATTTTACAACAAGTTAAGAGTTTTTGTCTAAAAGGATATTGTGCCGAAAACGTTTGATTTAAGCCGCGTACGTTGTTGTGATTAAAAGAACGAAGAGGAAGCAGAGTAGCCGTTCTGAGAACGGGATATAAATGTCGGCCCGGCCTCAGAAAAAAGGAAAGGGGACGGTTGATGCAGAGCCGACAAGACACGATCGAGTCATGCTGGCCCATTGTTCCGCGGTAGATTGGCTGATTTCGTCGGGACGTTTGACGAAGCCGCAGCCGATGCTACGTTCGAGATTGATTGGCAGTGATAGGGACGATCGACGAATACGACCGAAACCGGCACGGAAGCCAATAAAGGTAATTAATGGCTCAGTCAGCCTGTAGATGTTCCGAGGGAGAAAGAGAAACGATGCAATAAGAAAAAGAGAGAAAGTGCGAGAGTGAGACAGAGAGAGACACAAAGAGAACGTTATATCGCGCATCTAACTTGACGGATTCTTGCAAAATGCTCTCCACTCGTTTATATCGTTTGCTTTTTGCACTTCGTACTTCAATATATAAGACAATAGATTCGCGCTATCCGTTCAATGGAAATGAAATCTCGGTATAGAAATTTTCATTTTTGTTTCAATAAAAACCTTGGAAAGTGTCTGTTGTATAAATAAGGCTCGCGATAAATCACGAAGATTCTTGCAAAGTGCGGAAGATCATGTCTCAAAGTCAATTGGAAGAATCAGTTTCAAGACATTTCATTACTAGGTTAAAAATGTAAGACTGCCCTACGGAGAAATTGCGTGCACAAACTAATAGGCACCGTGTATATATATATATATATATATACATGTATAAAGACACAGCGCCTATGTTCGCCTCGTTATTCCCGGGACAACGTCGCTTACAGGCTTTTCAATCACTGTCTCCGTCCCTGCCACCTTCGTTTATAGTCAAACTTTTCTCCTATTTGCGGCTTCCCGATGTTGTAGCGCCTCATGCATAGTCAGCACGCTAATCATCAGATTGCCCGAAGCGGTGCTGAGTTGCACACTTGTCAGTGAAAGGTGAAATAAAGCGGCGAACAAGTTACGTGGCACTCTCGTGAATCCGATTTATGCATGTATTATATATCCAAAACGCGGTCCATCATCCGTTATCTTTCTTTCCTCTCTTGACCTTTGCATAGCTGATTAACTCAAAGTACATTTCATGCATGTTTTATGCAGCAATAATATTCTTTTCGTAATTATCAATTTGGAATAACAGATATTGAAGAAGCATTATTAATTGAGATTTAACGATAAATAGAAATGCAAATTTTATATCGTATGTTCTGTGTGTATAAAATATGCAAATATTATAAAATTAATTTTTTCAGTAAGAGTAATGATAAAATTGCAAACTTGTCGCAAAATATAATACAATTTTTGTGCCATATATTGAAATTAAAATAAGAATATTTATATAATTCAGACAGAGAGAATATTAACTTTTCTCTCTCGGATTATATTTATTATATATATCCACGGTAGAAGCAATCGTTGATTGACCTTTTCGACGTGAGCATTTCAATCGAAGGAAGATGTCAATTTTTTATTTATCCAGATAAAATATAGATGGATGGAACTAAGTATACTAACAGTCAGAGAAATGAATAGAGACCGCTTCAATCGGTATTAGATATTACCAATGAATAAGACATGGACACAGTGCGACGGAATTAAATGTCCATGAGGTGTTTAATACATTCAGACGGCTTCGCATTATCGCATGACATTTCCATCGGCGTCTCGTCGAGGAGGAGTATAATAAATCAAATCGGCAATTGAATCTGTTTGGCCAAAGATTTAAAAGTCAAAGCCATGTGTGGTATCCGGTTATGATTCATGTATTCGGCCGAAGATCGAAGATATGGCGGTCCCAGCGCCGTGTCGGAAAGCGCGAGACGGGACAATGCAGTTCGCGTTTCTACATGACATCTACAGAATTCCTGAGGGTTCGCCCCTCACGTAGACATAACCCAGTTACAAGTAATCTAATGTCGCAGAGAGCGTTCTACGAGTCAATGACATTTACGACCCAAAGATATCGCGGTCCCAGCGCCGTGTCGGAAAGCGCGAGACGGGACAATGCAGTTCGCGTTTCTACATGACATCTACAGAATTCCTGAGGGTTCGCCCCTCACGTAGACATAACC
The DNA here is from genome assembly GCF_003651465.1 of Formica exsecta. NCBI lineage: Eukaryota > Metazoa > Arthropoda > Insecta > Hymenoptera > Formicidae > Formica > Formica exsecta. Next base: position 4,583,087 of record NW_021849297.1, on the reverse strand, counting down.
CAGTTACAAGTAATCTAATGTCGCAGAGAGAGTTCTACGAGTCAATGACATTTACGACCCAAGTAGCATTAATTTGCGTGTGCATTGTTCGGAGAGTGAACGATGTGTGAAACCATTGTGGCATCTGCGGCAAGTTACATCATGAGGATACTTGCACAGAAGATGAGAAAAGGAAATCAAACGATGGTGACAACTATATTTAACGTAAATTACCTTACGAATGTATTACCACACAAATATGTGTGTAGAATGCTTTCTGTCTGATATTCTTAATACGAATTTTGATATTCTTGATACGCGCGTCCTGCGTCATCGAAATAACCAAGGATGGTCGCATGAGAAGAAATGAATTACCGCGTTCCCTGTCATTCTCCTCCCTTATATTCCCTTCCTTTAACGGACATAGAGTCCAGTTTCGTTGGCCGGCGTACCATTTGTTTCAATCTATGGACAGAGCTAATTACGAACACACCATCGAGTAACGGCACTCTCTCGGAGTCTTGCTCTCGGTGCGAAACGCAACGACGCGCTGAAGGCTTGGCAGCTCCGGGGTTGGCTGGCTGACGTTACTTCGGCCAGGACAGTTCCTGTCAGGCTACATGGAGACAAACGAGCGACCGGCAATCAACCGCTGTTAGCCCCGTCCGACCTCTCGCCAACCGCTATCTGACCGTTCCTTTTTGCCCTCGGAGCCGTTTCATCATAATTTATTGTGATACCGTCACGTTAATAACTCAATTTATTTCACTGGAGACCCTATTATTTTTACGGTTAGCCTCGGCCTGTCGTCGCGAAGCGCTACGAGTGTTGCGACCGCAGACCGCGCAGAGCCGGTCACGCAGCTCCATCCGGTCTCGCGTGACTCTTCCGGCGACGTAGATTCCGACTGCTTACGTGGAACGAAAACTTGCCCTGGATACACGCAACACGATTGAGTAAAAGCGAACTAGACACATTTTAATTCTTCGCAGTTAAACTTGGTTTCTTAGAAAATTGCTATGAAAAAAAATGAAACGAGATGTATTTCGCATTGATTTACGATGAAAGAATAATTATATCTGATAATCATCGCATGTTTCAATCGTCGTAATAAAATGAAAGAAAAATATGGCATAACTTACGAATGATTGCGACAATTATCTTGAAATATCGGATTGCGTCACTCTAGACCGCTTATTTACGAGGACATAAAATCTTCGAACTAATCAGCATGTTTACTTCAATATATATATATATCAATCAAGAGAGAGACTGGTTGTTTGTATAACTCAAAAATCAGAGATTCAACGAAAAATCTACGTAGCGCCAAACAAATGACTACAGAATGGATATAAAATTTATCGTCCAAAAAAACTCTCGACTATTTCTAGACTTTATCGACTTAATCAATCAATTGTATCTTCACTAATAAACATCAGACATAACGTACAACGATACGACAAAAATTCAACAATGAATTAATGTCATCATTTTGTTAATGGCGTCTCATATTCCACTTGCACGCTGAGGCTACCGTAAGTAAATTAAATTAAATATATTAGCAGGAACAAGTCGTACCGCAATTCATTTTACTGATAAAGTATCGCTGGTTTGAAAAAAAAGAGAAAGAGAGAAAGGAAAGGAAAAAGTAAAAGATCGATCTTATATTCGCGGATGGACATTCATTTAAAATTCAACGGGCGAATCCCTGACTGGCCTACGTCGTCCGCGTGTTCGTGTACCATAGTGAGAGAAAGTCGGCGAATTGCTGCTATAATTCACGGAGAATAATGAGAGCTTAATTAGCCACGTGATGTAACGCAGACGCGGTGGAAACGAACCGAAAGACACATCGCGCCGACGATAACATAAACTAGCAATTCTTACAGATTAATACGAACAACATTGTATCTGTGTTGTATCTGGTGTGCCGTATTTATGAAGTGATTAGCCCGCAGAAACGGAGAACCGCCTATTAAACTGCAGAATTAACGAGTATTTCTTTTTTTTTAATGCTCGAAAGTTAGTATCCACCGGCGTGCAGGCTCGTCCGCGTGTTCGTAGAGGGATTGATCAATATAGCAACAGGGGAATTTTCATTAACTGTTCGAGTATTTATTGCATAAACGCGCATCTTACTGCGTGAAGAGTCTCGAACGCGCGCGTCGCTTGATATACTTCTATTTTGTAACATATGTCGGATCCGTCCGTGTATATTCAATAAATATTGATTGAATGACGCATCGGTTTTAAATTGTAAACGCATATAATTTTCCTATAAAAAATCCGAGATTTTTCAGAGATAAAGTAATTATGGAATATAATAAGTAGAGAATTTATCATTGACACTTTAAAAGTCTAGAACGAATTAATGATGTGTTACACACATTAGATATTCTTTGCATTGATGATGGAAAGTGGTGCAAGGATATCATATTTTTGCATTCCATAGCGTGTTTCCACATCGCTTTTCCTACCAGGAATTCGTTTGAGCGACAATTGAATCGCTGTACTCGAAATCACTTAAGCCGCATACACACCTCCGCAGTGGCGGTGTCGCCTCGCTACGACTTGTATAATTCTATTTTACGCTAATGAAATAAGTGTCACCGGCACTCAGTGGTGATACGAGCCCAATTATGAGAATGGAGACGACAGGACGAGACGACGGGATCGGTAGCTTGATTAAAATGCAACGCGGCTGCCTCCTGTTGGATACAAATGAACGCTTTGCTTTCAATTTGTTTCAGAGTTGAGAGAGACGTAGCCTCAATATTACGGAGAATAAGAGGGAGAGAGAGAGGAGAGGAATTGTACAGAGTAATTATTTACGATAATAAGTTTAGTGAAACTTGAGTGAAACTTTAGCAGAGATATTAATTTTAATATCATTTTGTATCAAAATTGTTATTATTTACCGTTAAATAAAATTTGTTACAAATAAAAAAAAGAGAATTAAAGCGATGTTATACATCTTTGAAGCTAAAATCTTCGCGTTCGATCTAAATATCGCGCAAATGATTTCAAATGAGGAGAAAAGATGTGAGTTTCATTTAAAAAAAGATATCTGCAAATATTCGCAGATATCGGCGGATAAATACGCTTTCCTTGTTGTTGCCGCAGGTAAAAGTAGCGCAGACTACATCGCGGTTCATTAAGACGGCGCTGCGGCTGATCCTTCCTGATTCCTTGCATTTAGATTGTAAAACGGCGCGATAAGGACCGTAGAACCGCCTCCTTGCCCAAAGGTATATCTACCCTTGACTACACCGGATATATACGGGCTTGCAGGATAACGCGAGGCAAGAGATAGCTCGGGTTTAACCCCTCGGCAAGCACCGCTATACCTCCTCTTACTTAGGAACTCCTTCGCTCCTTATCACCAACCTGGGCTATAACCAACCGAAGTTTCCTCATCAATGTCCCATCCAACGTGGCGTCTGCGACTTCCTGCCTCCTCTCGAGTGCCTCGTTATACGGCTTTTGTCGCTAGCATTTTACTTGGAAATTACGACCCCGTAGCTTATACGAAACAAAGATGCGACAACCGCAGGTCGGTAGGGCACACGGATCGAATATATAAATTTATTACGCGGAAATTTAATAATGCTGAAATGTGGATATAATAGACGTTCTATAATAAGCGATTTCGTAACATTATCGCATATGGAAATAATATTAAGCATATACACTAAACAAGTATCAAATTATTCTTAAATGTTGTGTCGAAAATATGTAAGCAAGCAATCAATGTAAATTACTCTCTGTAATTGTAGCTTTGTCAAGTTTATAGATTGATTAATTGAAAGACATGAGACATATCATATATTAAATTATATTAATTTAATAGCAACGATATGTTCATCAGAATAATTTTGTCGATTGACATTTACGAAATTCCGATGCCTTTATAAGCGACATCGAGTTACGGAACCAGTTTCGCTAACATAGGTCAAAACATGTTTGCCGTAAAAAAGTACGCGCGACAAATTGATGTCAACTTTTATCTTTCAAGTAGGTACCACTACCGTATGTTGCAAAACGTAATATGAACCGTCTACTATACGTCCGTATCTATCTATGCGTAATTAATCATTTGGATCGGTTCAAAATCAATGCGCTTGCTTCAAAATTAATAATACTATTAAAAATGATTAATTGTTTAAAATCATTAATGATTGATTAACAACAATTGTCGTATTCCTAATAAAAAACATGAACACATTTATATATGCGCATAAAAAATTAGCGGTTTTCTAGTTACATGTTTTGTATGTATGTGTATTGGTTTTTTTCTGTGGTCATTTATATATACGTATAAATTGAAATATAATTTGCATCTCCGTACTCTCAATCCAATAATTTAACTCAATTATCGGCACTGGGCATATTGATAGATATAGACGGCAGGAGGTGGATTAAGTCAAGCGACTCGAATTACGGGACGCAATTTTATAAGTTTTCAGAATGAAACCTCCAGCGTATAATTTACGTTACGCGTGAACGGTTTATGCATGAAAGATGGCACGGCAAGGGAAGTTCACACCTCCGACCCCGCAACATTCAACATGTCTTGCAATCATCAAAGCCGTAAAACGACGTGCCGATTGGAAAACGCGGCGCGTTAGCGTAATAACGTATTATTAAGTGCACATTTATTCGTCGGCTAATCGTGGAAAACAGTCACGCGTGAAAGTCGTGTATACGGTCGTGCGGCAGGATGGAAAAAAAAAAGAGACTTAATGCTAGATCATTAAAGAAGGCCGCGATATACGATCTATACAACATTATCAGCAATTCTCGCTTGGCCCTGAGAGGAGGCAGCTGATCGCTACGCCGTTGTCGTATTATGTAAATTCCTGACATCGGCTGACCCTACAATTAGTTATCCTCGTACGCACGTATTCGCCCGCGTCTTCCCTATAGAATTCCCGACGATCGCGTATCGACGGGCACTAAAGATGTAGACGCGATTCCGCGACACAGAAATGGGAATTTTAATGTTGGCCGATGGCCAGGACGGCGAAACGAAGCTTAAATAACAAGTTTGTAATGACACGCTATATGTATATTATAATTAAATTAACAATTAATAAATATCTACTGTATATCGTAATTCTTTCTCATATATATAAGGCCTCGAGTGTAAAAGATTTAATTATATTTTTTTTTCTTTCTTTTAAATTCTTATAAAAAGCAGATGTGAAAGGAATCATTCGAATAAATATATATGTGACAGTCTCGCATTGACTGTAGAGTTAACACGGAAATACGTGTAGACTATATATGTCGCGATGTGTAAAATGCCAGATGTTGCAATATCAAGCTATATCGTAGAAATTCACCGCATTACATCGTATTGCACCGTTCAATATGAAGAAACGTATCATTCAACCTCGCGCTATAAACACATACGCAATTGATCCCTTTGACCATTTTCGTCAGGTCGACTGACATTTCGGAAGATGGACGTACGTGCCTGATACGAAGTCAACGTCCAGGAATGCATGGACGCGCATTGCTCGCGGCGCAGAGCGAGACGGGAAAACTAACGACGGGAAAGAGAAAGAGAGAGAGAGAGAGAGAGGGGGGGTGAAAGAGAGAGAGAGAGAGAGAGAAGTGAGGTCGAATAACAGGGTGCGCTCCGATCAACATTAATCACTATCCGAAGCGAGTAGATAGCCGTCGAATGCTCGCTTTCTAAAGCAAGGTGAAGGGGTGGCTGATAGATGGAGGTGATGAATGGCTCCGTGACGCGAAGCGATCCATCATCTCGGGCCCGACATCACGGGAGCTGCCTACCGCGAGAGCTAGCGGAGAGATTTCGCGCGAGAGGTCATCTCGGCTAATTCATCATCCGGTCCGCCGCGCTTGGCTCTCTCCCTCTTTCTCTCTCTCTCTTTCTCGTTCCCGCTGAACTCTTTCCGCCATCTTCTACCTCGTTCTCTTCGTTCACAGATTCGCTAGCTGCCCTGACTATTTTCCGCGTTTCAGGCGTCAGGCCACCGCCGTGACTGTTTGCGTCCCGTGACAGTCGCGGTAAGGAAAAGAGGGGTGAAAGGGGGGGATTCTCTATCAGCCACTTTGAAGAGATGTCCAAGAGGCCGTCGGCGACGACGTTGTCGCCTTGACACTGCATGATCGATGGAAATAATGTGGTAGACGTCTAAAGTTTCTTTCGAGGATGGTGGCTCGGCAAACGAGCCGTCGAGTGACAGCCGTTATAGAGGGAAAAGAGGGGAAATCTTGGGATGAATCCGTTTATGTCACAACAGTTGCGCTCATGGTACAAACAAACCCTGAGACGGATGATCACTCTTTTCATCTAGTTCCGAATCGTCCGGAAACTGATTCCCGTGACGTATCTTCCCGTGACGTCCATTACTTTTCTCCGAGTGCTAAATTACGACAAAACAAATCTCTAAGTTTCTTAATGTCAGCAATCTTAATTATTCTTTTAGTAATATTATAATTGAAAAAGGGAGACTGTGAAGCGAGAAAGCAATCTAAGCAGTCATAGCTATTACTTTAACGCAGTGTGATCAATATAAATGTGACGACAAACGTTTACCATTCGTTTTATAGACGTTGTATTAAAATTAATCTTCAATTGATAGCCGCAATAAAAGGAGAAATCATTAAACGCAGTCGTATGTATTACAGCTCTTTTATGGGACGCACATAAATTGCTTAACAATCATATTTTCCTTTAATAATCTTTTTCTCTCTCTTGATATTGTAAGATACATTGAAATTGTTTATAGATTTATGCACAATTAAATAATAAATGGTAAACTTTCGTTTACAAATCTCGTTTGTGAAATTTAATGGTCGTCAAATTATTTACCGCGCGATTGCATAAAAATGATTGGTAATAACTAATAACGATGGAAACTATTCGTGGCAGTGTTGGCAAAAGAAAGAAATATTTTCGTGGTAGGTTCGCACCGATACTTCTTCGTCACGAGACATCGTCTACTCGACTCGACGTGATCGATGGAAATAACGTAGTAGCTGTCTAACGTTTCCTCCGAAATGGGTAACCCTAAGAAAAATGGCCGGGTAGATGTCTGTGAGAGCTTCACGCTCTCTGCGATGATATCTATCCTGAGTACGAACATATATATGAAAGAAAAAAAAAACATTTCAGCAATATTTTATTCGAATCATTGCGCGCTCGAAGTACAAAGTCCAGCAAGTGTAACGAGAAATATATCCTCGCTATCCGAGCTTAAGCGTTTACTGTATATGATCGATTCCTATGCGTGATATCCCTATACGTTACGCATCCGCTCGATTTTCCGCATCGACGGGACAATTTATCGGGACGAGGAAAAAAACAGACGCGTGTCTTAGTAAGTGTTCGGAATTGATTCGTTACGAGACGCGCGGCGCGATTTTCTTGAAAAAGCATCATCCCGAGCTTCATCGTACCGTTGAAATTAAACGCTCTCGTATGTATAATATATAGTAAACGGCGATTTTACTCGATGTAAATGAACAAAACGATGCAATGCATCACGGCTATATTATAAGTTATTTATTATAAGACTACATATGTGCTATTTATATCATATGTCCATCAACAAATAATGAAATAAATAAAAATAATAACAATAATAATAATAATGATATAATATTCGACGAATAAAGTTTGCTATAAAAGGCTCTCTCTTGAAAAGCGCTCTCCACGTTCTCTACCGATATCTAAAATTTAAATTAATTTTGTACGAAATGTGAGATTAACAGAAACTGAATTTTACGCGCATGACGTAAACGCCGTCAGCAACGTTTGACCTATCGATTTCATCTTCCACCATATTTCTGCTGGGAGGGATCGGCTGTAGCTTATAGATGAATTATAGTTGCTCTTTGCTGTCGCGCATTCAACGGTGATGTATGACTCGGCGGGAGACGGTAGGTAGGTAGAAAACATCCACGATGTACGGCCTGTTAATAACAGCAAGAATGAACGAACGACTGCGCACAGCGCGGTATACAGATGCCGCTGGCGGCTAGACCCCCTTTGTGTTTTATTACAAACGATACGTCAACCACGATGTATGAGCTGCTTTTATCTGCGGCCTGTTATTGATGTGCTAAATTGTCCGCGCTGACTCGTAAGACTGGCCAGAACACGCCTGATAGACGTCGCTCAGGGACGCACTAATCGCGCTAGCCGGGTCTCCTCGCTGACAAAGAAATCTCTCTTTCTCTCTTTCTTTCTCTCTCATAGGTAGCGACGATCAAGCTAACGCATCATTCGCTGAGACTTTAGCGAGTTGGCGAACCTTACATCAGAATCTACGTATATATGTGTGTGTGTGTGTGTGTGTGTGTGTGTGTGTGTGATATATGTATAATCGACAAGAAATCGGCAAGAAACATCTTGCTTCCAAAAATAAGCTGCATGCGCGATTTCGTGAAATAATCAAATGTGCTGCTGTATTCACTGAAATGTATATTTTTTCATTGAACAACACGTTCTACACGTCAGCGCTTGATATAAAACATATTATTTGTATATATATTTGTAGCTATACCGTTGAGTTCCGATAGTATAAAGAAAAATGCATGTTATGTTTTTTTTAATAGACACGAACATTTTCAATGAAAACAAGAGACGACTTAATTGGAAGCTCCGACATTTCTACGGTAAAAAAAGCTAACTAATACTGCGAAAATTTTAAATAATATATAGTGAGATGTCTGCTGCTTTAATTTATGGTTTGTTATCGACAATCTGACATTTGCCGTACAATTATACCGAATGGCTGAAATATTTCAATGTAAGTTATCACCAATAAGTCTGACACTAATACCTAATCAAAAAATCTGTTAAGCAAATACGAAATTCAGTATCCAATCTATAAAAAAAATACTTCACAAGTCAATTCTGTTTATCCATTCCCATTTCAAAACAGCCACACACTTCTATTAAAGATGCGTTCACCATTTTTCATTCTATGACAATCTAGTAATATAAATGAGAAATACAAAATGACTTGTGATATGCTGTTTTGTACGCGTGAGTATCTTTTCAACTTCAAATGTAAAAAAAAATAAATGTTAGTAATATGACAACCAACTCGCCGTAATGAAAACGGATATCATGATTTGCAACGCGACAATATAAATGGCTACTAACCAAGAAAAATAAAAGTTCTGGGAATAGCAATAGGTCGTCTACTCATCGCGAGACTATTCTCTCGTCTCTCGTCGCGACCGTTTACTTATATTTCTCGATTCTATTTTTTGATCAGTGTCATAGATTAATTAAGATATCGGAAAAAGATATTACAAAAAAAACAATGATATATATACATATATTTTTTTTTTGGAGAACAACACTCTTGACAAAATAAAAATTAAAAATGTAAAAATCTATTTTTAATGATAGAAATACGTAGGTCAATAAGATAAAGATAAGTTCTATTAATGCTGACTAATGTGTATGTGCGTTTCTATTCAAATGCTCTAAATTTTCTCCCCTTGATTCACGATAGAGCCTCTTCTAAGGAGACAGCTAACATAAGACGCACCATAACTCTGACGTTCTGATCGTGACACATGTCCGTCGCAGAAAAGACGCGCCGAACATGCTGCCAAACGCGCCAGCCGTTGATTTTCCACAAAACGTCTGAACGGTTGATTGACATGTTTATTCGTAATGTAATCTCGCGAATTCGCGTTAAATCACGTTAACGTCAACGCGACGCGTTTGGCTTTGAAGGTTTTAATTAATATAGAACGAGAAATGCGACCCGTTCAGTTATTTCGAATACAAAATATAGCGTTTCTTCTATTCTATTTTCATAAACTTGGACGTTATCGCAAAATACGAGATGTTTCTTAAATAAAAACAATAAAAAATCACGTTAAACAAAAACAATGTCAAAGCTACATAAAAACTTGTAAGAAACGAAATAATAATAATATATAAAAAAAATTAGAGAGAGAATTACAATAAAATATATGGTAATTAAATATAAAATAATATATAGGAAAGTTTAATTCGAAAGACGGACTGTATACGACATGTTTTCTTTAACTGCGTCAGCACAAATCTCGGAATTGATAGACTCCATTGATTTATAAGCATAATAAATTATGGAACATGACACGAACATTAAAGATTTACTAATTGCAAGCGATACGTCATTCGCTGCCTTTATTCACGTTTGTTATTTCAACTTTCACAACGACAAAACATTTCGCTTTAATATATGATATTTTTAGCTGACGGGATAACCCGTTGGACTTGCTGGACATGAAAATACGATCGATGCTAGATGACATTTTTGCGTGTGTAGTAGTAAAAAGTGTCTAAAATTTAATTTAAATTATTAGTTTGAATATTTACAAAATTTGAGCCTTCTTATTCAACAACAACGTGAGACTGTTTTAATTAGTAATAAAAACTGAGACAGTTGATAAAAAAAAAACAGATATTGTATTCATATTAATATTTTACAAACACTTTCATCATTTCAATTTTTAAAAAATTCTGTATAATATTTTATTATAAATTTTTTGCATAATTATTAACATTCAAATATGAAATATTGTATACATAATTATTAAATTGTGCGATTTATATATATAGAATAATACGGTAATCGAAAAATATTATCTTATAAAATAAATAATATATCAGAACTAAAAAAACACTTTCCCATACACTTTTCAATTATTTATAAAATTTAAAAATTGTTACACCTTATATCTCTTTCTTATGTAACCATGTCACGCGAATGCCTTATATCATAAGCTTCACGAAATAATATAATATCATTAATAAAATGATAAAACAAGTAATGTGTGAGTTAGATACATTATGCACACGATTGGTAATCTTAAAAAGTATTTTGAGATAATCTATCTGAAATGTTTGCATTATATAAATAAATTGATTATAACGATATATAATGACCAAGGCAGAGCATTAATTTTTTTCATTCGCTCATTATTTAGTATAGCGGCTAGTTAAGGGGCGAGCGCAGTCTCGACATATACATAAAGACTTTCTGTTACGTCCGACAAGTTACTAATTGAGATTCAGCGACACGCATAATCGTCCCGAAATAACATGGATTCCAATCGGCGGAGGGCGTCGTGAAAGGCGAAATACGGACGGGACCATTCATCCCGACGGTTAAAATCACCGAATATTTCACTTTGCTGAGCCAGCTGAGCCTGCCACCGCCTGTCGCGGCACCCCGGCGATGGAAACGAAACGACGGAGGGATGAAGCAGACCTTCTCCACGGCTCGCTCTCCCGCCTTCCCCGCTCTCCCCTTCCCTACGGGAGAGCCGGCGGCTCTAGAAACCTACGGTTTGCCACCCCCGCATCCCTCTCCGTCTCTCTTCGCCGCGCTATCCCCTTCCCGCTACGCTAGGCTGCAGATTTATGCGCCCCGCCTTGCAGCGCTGATATCCGAGAAGCTCACGACCCGCTCCGTCCGTAATGAAAGAAATAAATTTACTCTTCTGGGGGTGCCCCAGGGATTGAGACTCTTCGTTCGTGTGCGCACACGAACGCAGCGCTCCGCATTTTGACGATGTTAGCAGCGGGAGAATGGCCAATTTACAGATTTTGTCGCTAGATTTGGTATCTTTGACTCACCGCTTAGTAAAAGAATACGTAGTAGTTTTACTCTGCAACGAGTCCATATAATAAGACGTAAAAATCAAGAAGAGGGAAGATTAAAAGTATGTTCGCATAAACGAGAGAAAAGAGAAAATGAAGAAAGAAAAAAAAACTTGAAATAAAAGGAGAAAATGACCATGATATTATATGTATACGTAAACGTTGTAATAAACATTAAATTTTTCGTATGTCTCTCATGGTTTCTCATTTTTCAAATTTTATCCCTGGTTGTTTTATATTCTCATAAAACTTATCTTTTCCTTTTTATTCAATAGGCATGTCATTTTAGTGATATTAAATTACAGACAAATTGGATTCATTTTGCTATTCACTCGAAGACAAACTTGATAAATAAACAAACCATTATTTCGCATAAAGAACAGATATGAAAATACATATGTGTGTTTAAAAGATAAAAGATTAACTTTTTAAGATATATAGTTAAAATACACAATGATATGTATATAAGTAGATTACTCATAATCAGCGCGGCTATTGACAATGATTGACAACATGATGGGATGTAGTTGATAATGATATCATTTCGTGTTTAACTGAAACGTTACAAAATTATTTCATTCATGATAAAAAGAAATAACAGGGTATAACCAGAATTTTATAAAGATTATTTATAAGAGATAAAGAAAGAGTTTTCGAAATTAATAGCTTGAAATCTCCAGACGATTCGTCGTAAATAATTATCTTTATTTTGATTCTTTCGATTTGTTTAACAGAATTATATTATTTTACACAATAAAAACAATATATGAAATATATACGTGTTATTTCTTAAATTGTTCTACAAGGTTTCAATATAGACGAATAATAAATTTTCACATACAAGAAATACGTCTTGTTGCCAGTGAATGATAGATTGTGAAGTGCGTTTGATAAATTATCCGTCAAATATGACTGATGAGCAAAAATCGTAACGGGTCAGCGAAATCAGGCAGAGTGATTTTTATATCTCGTATAGCGCAACAAAAAAAATGCGATATAAAAACGAATCAGAATTAAATATCATATCATAATTTATATCTTTACAGTATATAACATATAGGTACATATAGTTTGAGCAGAGGCAAGTTTTTTTTTTTTTTTTTTTTTTTTTTTTTTTTTTTTTAATTGAGATACATAATCAATTGCGCATTTTGATAATCGAAATATGTAGGATATTAATTTAGTTAAAAAAGATTGTATTGTAAAGTTATATAAAAAAATAATTAACGATTACGAAACATACTGAAAGCGGAGAAAAGGAAGGAATCGGATATATAATCGAACGACATAGTTCAAATGGTAAAATATATAAAGGATTAGATGATTCTACAAACATTGTTTTTATTAAAGCGGTATGGAAACTCAACGATATTTACAAGAAATATTTACAATGCGAATAATGCGTATCGTAGACCATGTGTTTCTTTTATCAGATCATTCTATTCGATATTATGTAAGACGATGTGATATTAAAGAGACAACGCGATTCGATACGCTCGCTATACCTGATCAAATATTCCTGCAATTATCGAATTTCGTGAAGAAAAAAAAAAAAGAGATAAAAACATATTATCTGGAATAATTTTATTTTCGTGCAACGATAACCATATTTGCCTTCTGACAAATGACGACGATAATAAATTACAACGTTGTATTTCATCTTAGAGAAAGATATCTTGTATATTTTCATTAATAATATCTCTTTCTCATATGGATTTTTTTTTCTCGAAAAAGTAGCGTAATATCACAGTTATATCATGGACATAGAAACACGCGAAACCGCGTTATCGAACGCGTTAGGATGAAAGGCTCGCGTTTGCGGAGCGTCGGAAAATATACAGTGTTCATAATACGCACTTTACAATCCTTCACAGGATATGCGTCCAATACATCGCCGAATAACCGATTTAATGTCGTTTGTAACGCGAGGATGTGATGTACAACGAGACGAGGACCTACCGTTGTGTGTGTAAAAAAAAAGCGCCGGAAGATAACACACAACGTCTCTCGTCGTCGAGAATGCGTTTGGAAGCGCGATCAGAAATTCTCCCTCGCATCTAGCGTGTTGAAGCGAGGGAGGCCTTGTTCGTCCAGCAACCGTGACAATATCAACTTACACAGCTGGCATAGGACCTCTTCCCAACCTGGTAACCGGATTTTAATAGAGATGCGTGTTACTCGTGTATCATAGAAGTTCCGCAAGAGAGTGGTGGTGTCGCGATGCAACGTTACACTGCCAAGTGTTGTTTCATAAACTTTAATTATAATCTTCAATGTACACATATATTTATATGTATATATACATATATAGAATTCTTTTAAATAAATTTGTATTATACACAGTGGCTATTTACACAACAGTCTCCGTTAAACGGCAATCTCGTCCGCGTATCTTTGCACATTTTCCAACTGTACACTGAGAAAGAAAGGGGACAGAGAAAGAGAGAGGGGAGGAGAATAAGAAAAGAAAAGAAACAGTTCCTCCGCAAATGATCAATCCTACCCTCGCTGCGTCCCCCTCCCCCCCCCCTCGAGACGTATATCCGTCTTAAGGGTGTACGGCAGCGCCGATTCGTTGCCCGTAAACCGCGTACGGCGAGTAATACGGTCCCAAGGCGTTGAAAGCGCTGTACGGCGAGGCGGCAAGCGAGGCCGGGAGCGGGCCCGTCGGTGGTTTACCGTAAGGATGATATCTGGCGCTGAGGGGGCTCAGCGACGGCGCGGGATAAGTGCCGCCGCTGGCCCGATGGAGCGTCGTCGACGGCGACAGCAGCGGATGCTGATGCGGATTGCCGAGGAGCGCCGCCGCGGAGGCCACGTGATCACCGCCGCCGCCCAGGCTCGTGTGGCTACGTAGATGCTGCAGCAGCTCCTCCGACGTGGTGAATCGCTTGCCGCAGTAAGACTCGCCGGCGATCCAGTTGCAGACGTAAGGCCGACCGCCTGCCAGCGTGGACGGATAGGACAACGACGGGGGTGGCATCGGGCCCAACGACGACAACGCCATGGCCAGGCCGTACTTCTGATGATCGCACTGAGTACAACCGCTCGGACAACTGCCCGCACCCATCATGATCTGGGTGTTGTGCATGCTGTAAGGGCAACCAGTGCAATAGGGATCCTTGCAGACCGGTACTAAGGCTTCGCCGCCGGCTGGAGTCTTGACGCGGGCGTAGGTCAAGTACGGATTGCCGCCGGTCGGACTAGCCGACGGATAGCCGAGCAGCGCTGCCGCGGCGGCATGATGATGCGAAAAGGGCGATGCGCCCGCGAAGGGCGGCCTGAAGGCGGGATTCTCGGCCAGACCGGGCGGACAGCACAGCGGATTGCTGGAGAAACCTGGAAGACCCGGTTTGTAAGCCGCCAGATTCGCGTCCTTTGTATGCGCGCCGGAAAGGATCTCCATTCCTGATCTGATGATCGGACTGGTACCGTTGTTATTGTTGTTGTTGTTATTGCTGCCGTTGTTGTTATTGTTGATGCTCCGCGGTGATCCGTCGGTCTTCTCGCGATCGGCCGGGGTCTTTCGGTCGACCGACGGCGTGCCGCTGGTGGCCGTCGCTTGGCCGCTCGGCGACGCGGACTTTCGGCCCACCGGCGTACGATTACCGGACGATTTCTTGTCGGGATGCATGTTATCACTCACACTGATACTATCCTGACCACTGACACTGTGCACACTGGCCTTGGACGTGGGTCTGCCCTCGTCCGAGGTCTTCTTCGTCACGACATTGGCCTCGTACGGCTTGAACGCCAGCGACTTGCCGTCCGTCGGACTGCCGCGCTGACTGTTGCGTTCCAGTTTCGCGGCCGGCGGCGATTTCGCGTTCGTGGCGATATTTATTCCCTTCGAGCTCTTCTCCAGGGGCGATATTAGCGGTTTTGCAGGCGAATCCGCCCCGATTTGACTACATGTCTGCGCCAATAACGCCAGCGGACTCTTCTTCGCGTCCAACTGTCGAAAGAAAGTAAAATGAAAAATAAGATCGATGAAGAATACGACAGCATTTAGCTGTAGATATATGCAAAAAGATGTACTTTCTCGATTAGAATGAACAATGCGATCTCCGATATATGCAAAAAGATGTACTTTCTCGATTAGAATCAACAATGCGATCTCCTGCTTGGTTTCATCGGATCGCGGATAATCTTATTGAAAAATTAATAGAATAAAAAAATACAGCAAATCTTGACTATTAATTTTTCATCATATTTACTTATATTTCCGTAAAGAGATTGACACTATATTCTTTGCCAGTACCGATAAAATTATAATTTGAGCATAAAGCGTAAAATAAAAATTAGCGTAGGATACTAACCGTGGTTGGAAGCGGAGAAAGATAATCCGGTGGTAAATATTGATTGTGTCCAGTAGTCAACATACCGCCTTCCTCGAGCACAACCATTTGGGTTACCCACTAATATAAATCTCACTGCACTTAAACCAACAGGTAATATATTTACACACAGAACCGTGCAATATTGGGTCGCGCGCGTCGGACCCGACCGGCAGGATCGCCGTGGAGAGATCCGCGAATGCCTGCGTCTCTCCGTCGGGAGGAATCGATCACCGCCTCGGTAGCGGCAGCGTATATTCGGCGACGACGCGTACTCCGCGAAATCCAGGAAAGTAGTGGCGGCTCGCGCGAACGAGTCACTCGACACTGCGACTGCGAGAGGAACGGTTTGCCTGCGCCGTCTGGTGTCTAGCGGCGCAACGCGATCTCTCCTCGTTTTTCCCTCTCTCTTCTCGCCACCATCCACGACGACCCGGGGTGTATAACCTGTCCTCTCCTGTCATCCCTACACGAGAATAGAGGGAGAGATGGCATTATGGTGGGAGAATTGCGGTGGGGTTCGGTGCTGTGTAGGGTGTGGGAAGGCATTCTAATTCAACACGCCACCCATGATGTTGGCCCGACGATGACAGCTCCCATCCCGGCTTTGATATTTCACCGCTTTTACAGCCGTCCATCCCCCCTCCCCGCTTCACCGACCGACGAGCCCCTTTCCCCCTTGCCCCTTCCCTCATGCCGGCTCCAGTTCATCGTCCCTCTCTCTCTCTCTCTCTCTCTCTTTCTCCCTCGCTCTCTGTCTTTCTCTCTCCAACCATTTCCTCTGCCACCCTTCCCCGCTAGTGCTACCACAGCCGCCACGACACGGAACCGTCGTTCCTGCCACCACGGCAACCCGATATTTTATACCGTGAAACCTGTCTGTCTCTCCAGCCGGCCCCGCTTAATAAGCAGCTTTCAAAATAGAAATGTAATGGGCCGCCAGGGGGAGGGGAGAGGGTCGGGTGATTGATTGCTCGCTCAGCGACTTACCGACTTGCCGCGGCCCCACGGGGTAACGAATGACAGCCACTTAAGCGCTGTTTGCCTACAGTTTTGTAAAAGCGTTTTAATTATCGCCCCGGCTCCGACTCCGGCCCCGGCCCTGGCCCCGGCCGCAATACGCACTGAGTCATCCGGTACTTAACGCCTCGTGGCTATACCAAGCTCTCGGTGTTTGCGTGCCATTCTTTATGTCGCGTTGTTGATCGGGCGCTCCTCCTCCAATTCATCGGTAGCGGATAATCGCTGCCGAAATGACAGATATTGATCTTTGCTGTGTGAGCAGTCTCCAAGTGCACATTCTTATAGTATCAGAATATCGTACACGCGCGATGCGAAAATTTTCTCGCAGCTTCTGGCTTATGAAAAGTCGCTGAGAAATTTAAGATAGCAATTTCTGCAATTCCAACGCACGCAGTTTTAAATAAAATAACGATAGCGGCTTTTTATCATCGATATGCCGAAAGTCGAATATGCTTATAATATGCGGAATGAAACGCGCAGAATACATATTTGGTGAAATCCGTCGGCGCATTCACGCGTGTAACGCATTTACACGCGCGCTCACCAAGCACGCATTGTGCGCGTCCGCTTGACGAGCGATACGACCATTAAAGAGCTCGACTATCAGACCTCGTTCAAACTGAAACGCTCCGCGGTTAGGCGATTATGGCCATTCCGCTAAGTACGGCTTAAGCAAGATAAAGCGATCGATGAAGTAACTATGTTACAAGGTAATTACGACGAATTATGACGATATCCACACGCCCGCTTCGTAGACCGCATACCGCGGTAAACAATAATTACCCTGGGGAGCACTTCGCGCAG
>NW_021849297.1:4556368-4564943 GCF_003651465.1 Formica exsecta | reverse complement strand
TTCGCGCAGGAATGCAACCGAACAGTATCTGAGAAATGCATATAGGTATGTCGACTGTAATTTACACTGGAATTCATTATAACATTCTCGGTATCATTAACTATTATAATATATAAGCCGTGAAAATAGAAATCCACGATGTATGACGATATGATGTTACTTTTGTTTGCTTCGAGAAATAATTTTCATTGCATTTGTGATGTAATATTAGTTTTGCCTCATGTCGCAAGATCATTGATTTTTTTTTATTTTGGTAATCGTAAAAATTATTAAATTCCATCTACTTGTCAAATTAAAAAAGTACTCTCTCTTTATCTTTTTCATATTATAAAATATTTAACGTAGATACCGTTATAAACACATATTTGATGGCTGTTTGAGAATCAGCATATAGATAATATAATACATTAAAAAAATATGCCAATAATTATAATAAATCTTTTCTACCTTCGCGATCATAAAAAAGAAAATTTCTATTAATAATTTAAAGATCTCCATCCATATTTCTCTTCTTTATATCTCTTGCATAATGAAACATTTAATGAAATTATTGTTACATTTCATCAGATTATTTGAGAAGAGGAATAAAATACGAAAAAAACTTTATTACGTGTCAAAAATGATAATAAATCTATTTTGAAAATTAATAAATTAATTAGAAGTAAAAATTAATAAATTAATTAGAAATCATAGGTTCCATAGAGAGATTCGTATTACGATTTTGTACGTATGAGCGCCTCTCTTTCTATTTTTATAATTATATTAATCATTATAGGATCGCACATATTTCCGTTTCATTCAATATCAATTCCGTACCTCTCTTTGTACCTCAGTTTTTCAGAAGAGAAATAAAGCTTCAGCGTAAACTGTCGGTTGTTATGGCGCCACTAATATCCCTAAGGCAATTCTTTGACGTCTTGACACTGACAGATGAGTTTACGGCTAATATAGTTCTCTTTCATCTCATGTCGGCTTCTCATGCCTTTCTTCGAACATTTAGAGCCGACGGTCGTCTCGATAACGGATTCAATCCGATATTTGGCATCTGTGTATATATGCGTATATATGCGTGTGTTGCGCTCCTATTATAAACAATATTTACCGAGTAAATTCCGACATTAAGTACATTCGTGAAGATTACAACGTTCACAGTTGCATTGGATGTGTGGCATTGTACTTTAGCAGCACTATAAATTATGTTGACAAGATCTTTTTGCGCGATCGAATCATTGTTATACTCTGAGCAATGCTTTATCAGGGACCGCAATATATCAAAGTTATAGTACTACTATTTAAAACATGGTTAATTGTTCTTACACAAACGAGATGTTTTTCTTCTTCTTGCGATATTTGGCGTGTAATTCATTTTGTTATGTAACGCGTAATAAATGTTATTTGCAATATCTGAGGCTGACGTGTTCTTTAAATTTTTACTTATACGGCACAAAACCGTTTACTTAGATTTTTTCAACTTCTCCTAACAAAAAATATTTTTCGTAACACAATGCATTTATTACTTTCAAATAGATGACGCATTGAAAAATGTGTTTCTAGAAACAACTACACACCATTCGGTACACAGATACCTGACTTGTGTAAAATAAATACTGCAATAGCCAGGGTTCAGACCCCCCGCACAATTTGTTGTGACAAGGCGATGATGTTCGGTGCCTTTGTCAATAAAGTGTGAAGACATTGATGTTTACCAGGAAGATGGAAGACAGTGAAATCACTATATAAATATCATATATTTAATAGAAAAATATAAGCCTCATAAAACGATAGACAACAAAAGAACTAATAGATATATTGTCTCGTAAAATGTACTTTGGCAAGCAACAATAAATAAGCCGGGACAAATTATCCGTCATTGAAGTCTATCTCTCCATTAAATTACAACGTGAGAAAAGATAGATTTGTAAGAACTTTCTACTATTATAGCCTAAGAAACAAGTTACTTTTTTGCGCAAATCGTTCGTTTCGGTTTATATAGAAAGTGACCTCTCTCCATTTTCCGTTTGTCTTTTAAAAATTTGAAATCTGGATTTAAAATTTATGTAAGAAAATTTAAAAAATCACACGATATCATTAAAATGTGAAGTTAAAGTATAGTGAGAAAATTAAAGATAGAGAACGAAAAAAATTTAAATCAATTTTCTGTATCATTCAGTTTATAGAAAATTATAGAGTTCCCTTTTTTACCCGCAAGTCACAAAGTGCCTTGCTTTCTCTTCAAGATATTCGTATTAACGGCTACCTGAGAAATATGAACCTCGTTATTCGCCGATCCATTTTCGGTCGATTCGGTCGATTCGGCGCATTGAATATCGCGGCCGTTCTAAACTACAGTACACTGTCAAATGACAAGAGAACCGACGACACCGTGACAATGATCCGCATGTTGAAGTCCTTCAAGACCGTATTGTGACCGTACGAATTCGCCGCGGGAACAATAGAGAGCCGGGAGAGCTTCGGATAAAAGTGTAAAAATGCTGACAAGCGGATAATAAAGGAGGCAGTCAGTCACTTTGAGAGATGGCGCGGAACAAAGAGGACGAGCGAAGGGAGAGACGATCCGACGAGAGCAAGCGCGGGATGGGACGAGGGGAGAGTTGCTCGGTGAGCCGTGAAAGGGAAAAAGATGGATGAACGCGAACGCAGTTGGCGTGCACGGAGGAGAAACAGAATTTGCGGGGGATAATAAATCATAGCGGTCTTTCTTCCGTCGTTCTTCTCTACCCCTCTTCGCTCCTAACTTCTTATACACCCGGCCCCGCGCCCGGAATGACAGGGGTGCGCGCCACGCGGTTATATACGTATCTCGTCGAGGACGGATACAACCTATTTTGTATCAAGTTTCGCATGAAAAGTGAACCACGCGTTGCGGCGCGGGCTTTATATTCGAATCTGCATGCTTTTCTCGATGAAGATTTATCGCCTTACGCGCGCGCGCGCGTTGCAACAGCACATCTGAGAACTCTTGCACACAAGATGCAACGCGCTAGCCAATCAACTTTTCGCTCTTACAGACAAGCTATGACACGTTAATGCCTTTTCTGTCATTTACATCGCATTATTTAAAACTTGATTCGTCGAAAAGTCATTAATAGTTTTTCGAGTATATAATGAACACGCTACACGCATATGCCAATTTAGTCCATTCGATGAATCGATTTACGTCCCTTTATTGGATATAGTAAATCCGAAACTTCACCTTTCACGCGAAACTCGAAATTGACTGGATCCAACAATGACGAAAGAGAGCACAATGTAGTGCGTGTCACGCATCTACGACGTGTGGTACGGGGGCTCATAATTATTTCTGACAACCCGTTTCACTACGCCGATGATCAAAGAGGTCACGTTACCCGGCTTCCGACAGGCAATGCCAGTCGATGGATCGAGCGGGAAAGAGGAAATGGCGAATAGGAAAAAAAAAGAGAGAAAAAAAAAAAGAAAAGTGCACGCTCGGCAATAATAATAACAGGGGACGGAGACACGAACAGAAATACGGAGCTGCCGGCGCAGAGCGGGCAACTCGGCAAGAGGGCCTCGTTGCCTCATGTTTAAATCAGCGATAACGAGAAGCTTCGGTGACATATGTCACTGTCGCTGTCAGCCGGCTACACAATCAATATAGTTACCCACCCGCCCGCTCGCCCGTCCGTCCGATCGTCCGTCCTCTTCACTCACCTAGCGTCGCCGGCTCGAGCTGCGCTTGCTTTTCAACCTTCGCATGCATAGACCGTATACCCGTCCGATAATGTAATCGGTACGTGACTTCGTATTCGACAAATACAAGAGCACACGGTCCGGCGCACAGCGCAGCCCGTCGCGCTGTCGAACGAACGCCTTTCGCGAGATTCGAAAGACGTGCGGCATCACGTTATCATGATATAAGATAGCACAATAACGAACGAGTCTCGTTTTGAAATTTGCAAATTTTCTCTAATTTTATATTTATTATTTGGACAAATTTCCGCTTTATCCAACTTATTCGTCAAACGAAAAGACACTACATCGTCAGATAGAGATGTCATGTGAAAAGTCACAGCGTAGCGTTTAAAATCTTTATTTAATTCATACGCATATGAGAATTTAATATAAATAGAAAATGTGAACGTTTACAATAACGCGTCGAAATCTAATGGTACGATAAATCGATTGAATCTCGATACCTTTTGCCGCGAATGGAAACTTGGCAACCAAATAGAGTAGCGAAATTAACGTGGACATGTGTAAACAGCTTTGGATAATAAATATGATGCGTTCGACTGACTCGGATTACCACTTAATTTAGACGATGGACGAGGCGACAGTTTGTCAATCGTCTGCGAATCCCGGTTTGTCGAGCATACACACGGGCCCAAATGGCTTTATCGCGCTGTCAATCAATAATAACGGCTTACTGATTAAACGACTTGCTTAATATTCACGCAACACAGGCGGGATGTTAATCCCAAGCAAAAACCGAGCACCCGGCTAAATGTCAATGTCTATCACAGAGAGTGTTTTTTGCTGTACAGTTGGCAAAAGAGAGAAATAATCTAACACAAGAAAACCGATAATTGTAAAATCAACGTCTTAGAAGAAGCTGTAAACCGGAATTGAAATAAAATTCGTTAAATAACCGTGTGTGTGAAATAATTCGAGATTATTATTCCAGATAATATTTATCCAAATTATTAAAAAAATCCGAATTCTTAGTTACAACAGTTTTTAAAAATTATATGGATGAAATTTATTTGTGTATGTATGGGCAAGCTCGCTTAAGGACTGTTCCTTTTTCGCCATCTAATATTATTTTAATACATCTACTAATTGTATATAATTTAATTCGTCATTAAATTTATAAATATATATTTCTCGAATAATCTCGTATACATACACATATAAACATCATATATCATTCATCAATATGGACAAAGTAGAAAGTAAACCTGCAAATCGATTTACATTATTATATTACATTTATATTATATTTTATTGTAATATAATATAATTATTTTAACATAAATCATTTATGATTTATATGGCAATTGACTAAGTTATTTCAGCGCCGCAACGAGTAATCAAGATAATCGAATCTTGTTGGAAACATATTTTACTACCTTGTGTATTTGCGTTCAAGTAAAGTTATAAACAGTGAAATATTTTATTATGAATTTTGTATTTTCTATCTATATTGATAAATCACCTTCAAACATCAGTTATGACAAATAATTACTTTATAATAATAATTGTTATCTTTAATAATATACGAATGATTATTGAGCAAAACACACTATGCATAAAATTTTATATTAAAATCAAATTATTTTAACATTATAAATAGCTTATATTATAACATATAAATAGCTTTTTCAATTAATTTCATCATTCCTATGTGTATATATGTAGCAGTTCTTAAAATTAAAAAAAGATAAATAGACGTCCCAATAGTGCTTCAATGGCAAAGATCTTAGATAAATCATACTTATAAAATTTTCTTTTAGAAATCAGTAAATCAATCCCCATTTCGTTAAACGTGTGACGAAAAAAATGTGTGGGATCTCAGGAGGCAACCCTAGGTATAAACCAAAATTTACCATGGGCAGTAGATGCCGTATCGTTCCCCTTTGCCGCTCACCCCGACCCGTCGACTATACTCGAGAGATCATATATTTCACGTTTTAATCTCTCCATTGTTCCAGGTATAACGGAGTTTAGAAGGAAAAATAATGCCTACTGCGGAACACACAAAGCTGTCGGCCATAAAACACCGATGTCGGGCCAGGCGAACAACGCGCAAGCGCGCACGACCTGCATTTTTATGTCCACGATCAGATCCGTGTGTGTATATGTGTGTGTGTGCGAGCAGATTTTTTTTTCTTTCAGATGTAGTGCCGCCGAGAGCGGGCCCACGATACCGGACGTGCGACATTGCGCGGTTACCGGCGAGCGTTGCAACATGTAACCGGCAATATCGCGATGGACTGCTCGAACCACCTCAAAACCATACTGGCAAATAAAAATTCCTTTTGTATAATACACGATCCTATATTTTTTTACGATTTTACCGAAATATTTATTTATAATCGCCACGCGACATTAATTTATTCGGATTACAAAACAATGTTATCGTTTGTCATATCACTCCGTTATCGCGATAATATCCATCGATCAACGAGCGAGCATTGCAACAGATGATTTATCGATTGACAAACGAATGGTCGCGAAAAAACTGCTAAAACCGATAAAGTATATACTCAAGTTTCTTAATAAGAAACTTCCAGCTCGTATTATTCCGAACGCCGCACAGTTCATGAAACGTCAGTTCGCACATCTTCATGAGAATCCGGCGAATTCCTCGAACGCTTCCGCTTAATAAAACGTCATCGCGGCCGTGCGTATACCGCTGCCATTAGCATAACTTCAAGATCATAAACTCGGGGCGAAACATGCACGTCCGTTTACGCCGCGTCGAGCCGAGCCGAGCCGAGCCGAGCAAATATTCCCCTCGAAGCGTTATCCTCCGAGTGTTCGATTTATGGAACATCCGTCCATAATCGGACATATCTCAAGTCCTTCCGAACGACGGCCATTCCGGATACGATAATGACCCTCTGCCTTTGATAAATCAGCCCGCGTTAGGTGGCATTAAGGACGAGACTTTGGTTCTGTTCTCTCTCTCTCTCTTTCCCCCCCTCTCTCTCTCTTTCTCTCACCGCAATCTCCTGATTTTATTTCCCGAAGATCGGCGTGGGATGCCCTCTACTTATCTGGCGCCTCGACTCGTTACCGGGGTTAGCATGAGAAGCGCCTTCGTCAGGGTCGCCTCTATGCCTAATTCCCTCATCTTGCGCCCCGCTCACCGTAGTCAGGCTCGCGGCACGTCCTTTCCGCGGTCAAAATTATCGAGGACGGCACCCTGCCATTACCGTTATGCCCCAACCCTCCGTGCTGAGACAACTACCGGGACCGCTAATTATTTCGGACGAAATGACCCCCGGACGGCTACGTAATGACAATGTCGAGGGGAAGGCGGACAGCCCTCTAAAATCGTATTATTAAAATGGGATGGCTGATGATACGTTTTGGATCGGAGTCTGCCCGCCTGGCAATGCCATCGGCTTCGACAGTCAGATCGCACTTATGTCAGCCACATACGAAATTTTTGGAAGTAAACACGCATTTTCATTATCATTCGAATTAACACAAACTTCATTTACAGACTCAATTTTGATTCGATAGGAGAATATTTTAATCAATATTTAAAAATACAACCAAGCAAGTGCTGGTTATTGTAATATACAATATATGTTGCAAATTTTTCCAAGCCGAAATAGAAAACTTTCGTTAAATTATTTACAAGATTTTAATGCTGCCCATCGCAACCAATTTAAGACAGTGTGGGTGTATGTGTCTGGTTTCCTTTCGGAAAGCGACGCGAAACAGTTAGGATCGACTGTCACGATTGGTTTTCATGTTCGGATGACTTCGCGGGTGTAGAAGGTCGACATATTGGCCGAGAGTGCGGGAGGCGACGTCTGGCGTCGAATGAGAGACGGGCGTCGTGTTGAAAGCAGACGGCCGAGTGACGAGACGCCAGAACGACTTCTCTCTCGGTACCGGAGACGGGACGTCGTCTCCGATTACAACAGAGTCCTCCGAAATTCTCCGAGAGAGAAATCACGTCGCAGAAAGTACACCGCTCCGACGACCGACATGTATAATGGTATTAGTATCGCGCGATAAAGATATTTTCAATGTTTGTGGAGAGGTATACCCATATCTATTTCAATCAATCTTAATCTCTTAAGTAGATAAAAGCGACTAAATAACGTAATAAAAAGATTCGACCGCATAAAAATTGTAAAAGATAAATAAAATACATTTCTGAGTGTATTATTGCATCGATAAAAAATAATGAGTACCCTAATACAAAGGCTAATTTATATCGGCTAATAATAATGTCGATCGTTTAATTCGCGTTTAATAGAAAACACGCAATCTTGCTGAAGGCGAGTTTATCAGGACAGCGAGATTCGCTCAAATAAGCGGGAGAGAGATTTTTATTATTTCACATGGAGTAACATCGAATCACGAAAAAAAACTGTGTGACGCCTGTGTTTTCACATTCTCTGCGACACATGTGCACAATATACATCATGCTTCCACCATTTCGCCGCGCGATCTCGCATCGCGCGACGCAGCTAACGAAATATTCTCGGCGAACAGACATTAACAGCTGTTTTTTTGGCGGGCGGGACGGGCGGGAGGGGCTGGCGGTGGAGGTTTTTTTACACGACGGGCCTTTAAAGTCGGCGCGGCGCAACGCTCTGAAATTACTGTCGACGCGGCCGCAGGGGTCGAAGGGGGACAACGGACCGGAGTGAGGCGGTAGGTTTTTGAAATATGACAAACGCACGTGCGTTGTCCATGGATAAATTTTGTTTATACGGCGAGTTGTGCGCGAATATATTCTCGACGCGTCGACACAACGTCGGTCTTTGATGAGGAGAGACGAGCCGTGGCAAGAGAAGCGCCCACCGCGCTGTAATATCTGTGTATATATATCTATATATATATATAT
>NW_021849297.1:4527176-4555818 GCF_003651465.1 Formica exsecta | reverse complement strand
ATATATGTATATATATATATATATATATATACATATATATGTGAGGCAAGAAGCAATGTGCATGCGTATGTACATAGAACGCGCGAATCCAAATCGTGCACGCGGCCGTACATGACGTACGATTAACCTGACAATAACGCACGGTGTCATCGGGATGCCCGTACTTTAATGAGAACTTGGCACCCGTAAACCTGCAGCTTCTAAATTTATATTCGTGTCGCATGTCGGATTAAGATCTGTTCCACGTTCAATTAAAAATTCGTAAAGATTGTTTTTTGTTCCGAGAAACGCAAAGAATTATTTTCTCTCGAGATGATTTTATCTTACGACTTTTATATGCTGAGACAATGAATCTATTAGAAAATGTTTTTTCAAATTAATTTCCTGGCATTTTTTGGATTTAACTTATATTTATATTCACACAGATGAAGTATGAAAAGAATTTAAGCACAACGTGCATCGCATAGATAACACGCGTCAGCGCGAAAGCGTATCAAAGGTGTTATACGTGCGTTTAGGCAAAGTAATAGTTAGGCGCGCATACAATATAACGGCATGATGTGACGAGCGAGGGGCATGCGTTCCAACGCGGAAATAATACATACGCATAGTCGGCGTACGTTTGAGGGAGAACGGCAGAGAGTTCCACCCCATTGCAAATCCCGAGAATTACGTTCGTCGAAGCGTAAAACGCGCGGGTACTCCGTGAGATGCCGCGTAATTTGCTGGCCGGGATGTGCGTGTAAAAGCGGATTCCGCGCGGTAGACGCGACATTTCCGTTCCGCGGCGACGCGGAACGCGTTCTCGACCTGATGTACGGCACCTGGCGTATGACAGCGGTGATTCATTAGTTACCGAAAAGCCAACGAATCTCTATATCACCAATCCGACTAAAATTAAAAAGAGAGAGAGAGAGAAAAAGATGCTTACTCTCTTCCTTTCTGAAAAAAAAATCTATATTTTTTGTTATAACAATTTGAGTCATTATTCAAATATATTTCCATTTAAAATGTATGCGACACATAAAATATCCATTGTTTAAATTTAAAGTTATTTTGAACACATAAATATTCTAATGTCGATGTTAAAATTAAAAATATATAGATATATTCGAGAATAATTCACGTCACACGAGAATGCACTTACGGAAACCGAGCTGGTTAAGTAAACCAATTCGTCTCTTCCTACATTAGCGTAACGATTAGATAAGGACCACGGCGCGAACGCCTACCCTGTATCGGGACAATCTCCGGCTTACTATAATTTGTAAGCCTTCAGCCGTCGCGCGGATAAGAAAGATACATCTCTCCTCTGCCTTGTAATTACAGGTTTCCATTTAAACGGCCGTGCCGCGGGTTAGAGAACGCCCATTTGTCTTTAACTGGCGTCTAACAGACCACGTGTACAAGTATATCGAGGTTTCCTCACGCGCGGCCGAAAGCCGGGATAAATTCCGCGCGCGACTTTCTACGGTACGCGTCGTACACGTTAAACATCTATCTACGAAGAGGTGTGCCAGCTGCGACGCATTTACTTGCCGATAAAAATTTCGTTGCGCTTTTTTTTTGCCGTCGTAATCGTAAATTTGCTTACAATGAATTGTAAGCATAAATCACCGGCGCGGACAGACGCGGCGTAAATCACGCAATCGAACGTTCTACGGAGACTTTACTTACATCGCCGATTTCTCTTCTTTTTAACGTCTGTCTCTATGTCAAAACACGATGCCCCTTTTCTTTTCATAATCACGGACTATTAAATTATCACTTTGCGCAAAAAAAGTTCACGTTTGTTGGACTAACACGATATAAGAGAACGGAAGCGCGTCCGTCATAATAACTCGAAATCATCATCACTTTATGAACGGAAAAGCCAAGGAACTAGACTTCCTTCCGTTTGTCTGCTACGGGAGAATCTCAAGTAACGCGTGTTTATCACGACACCTACAACCTTACCCAATACGCTACCTACTACGTCGACAACGCATGTTGCTCGCCAGGCGATTCTTATCTCGAGCTCTCTCGAATCGCTTCTCCTCCACCTCGTTCTATCTTCCATCGCGAGGAGACAATAATTCACGCCAACGCTTTTCACTTTTCAGCTCATGACGTATCACTGCTATATATTTACCCACGATTATATTTAATGAATTCACATGATTTAATTAATACATATAATACATTGGTTTTTTAATTTCTCAGTTGGATATTCGACTTTATTTTTTTGCGAATACGGTTCTTGCGAGGCAGCACGAATTCGAAGCTGACCTGACACTTGACTCACATCCGTAAAGACAAATTTAATGCGTACAAGATCGAGCGCGCGGATCTTAAATGAGCAAGAAGTACGACAGATATAAAGGGATAGATAGAGAGTAAGAGGAAAGGCGCAAGAGAGTGACAGGCAAACGTAGTGAGAATGACACACTCGTTTCCATTTGAGCAATTTCAGTGCGACGCAAGGCCGAGACGGGACGAGACGGGACGAGACGAAGCCGAGCCATGCCACGGTTGTCTTGCCGTCATGGGGAAGAAAGCCGACGAAACGCCAGGAACAAAAGAGATGAGACAGGGCCTGTGGGGTGCGCGAGCTGTCACCTGCATTGTGTGTCGCCGGCATGTCTTCTCTCCCTTCCCTTCCTCCGCCCCTCCCCCCTCCTCTCCCGCCCCTTTTCTCTCTCCCGGCTCACCACTATTCCACGTGCGTCATCCGCACCACCGTTGCCGTCGCTGTCGCGGCTTCTCGGCTATCCTCGTCTCCTTTTCGCCGCCCGCTTTCGCAAGGACGACCGTCCTTCTTCAGCGCCTGGTTCTCGGGGATTCGATGCTCTCTCCCTACGGGGAAAGGGGGATGCAATAGCCGTCGGCGGTGTTCGTGTGCGCCGCAGCACGCCTAATCACTCTCGGGCGGGCGCGTCTGCTATTGAGATGTTTAATTAACTCCATTGTGATCCTCTTTTGGGCTGCGACACGCCGCAACGGCCCGATTATCGTCGGGCTCGAGGACAAGGGTTTACTCTCGGCTCAATCTCGGACATTTTTGTGTAGCGCTCGTTCAGTTAAATCCAACGGCGCAGTCGGTTATGTCAATGAAATTGAGTGCGTTCGCAAAACAACGCGCGGATCTCTCATTGTCTGGTAATATAATATAAACAAAAGACAGATTAAAATTTTAGAAAATGAATCTTTCACACATCTACGTTAAATAAAATTTTTTCACGTCATGTATTATTTTTACGATATTGTTTATTTATAGTGTGTTACAAATTTTATCTCATCATAGATAATGTCACATAATATAATGTCAACTGTAGGATCATTCGAAATATCGCATGCTTGAGAAAAAAGCAAATAGATTGCTAGTTATGTGAAACTACATGCACATTGCCAGGAGCAATCAAGTGATGAGGATTGTATTGATAATTCCATACGTGATGCTTCAGCTTCTTCTCTGAGTCGGCCGGTAAAATCCCGGGAACGACGAAGTGCTGCAGCGATTGCTGCTGATGGTGTACAACTGGTCTGATTGGTTGGCTTTTGTAAATGTTGGATACAATCGATTGCTCCTTGCGAACAATTGGCACTGCAGCCTGTTGCTTGTAAACGCCCTTGTAAATATTTGACGCTACTGAGTGCGCCTTGAAAACAGTCGATTGTTGCTTGCGAATGTTCTGTACGAGGGGCTCTTGCTTGAGAACAGTTGGAAGGACGATTTTTTTCTGGTAGATGTCCGATATCACAGGCATTTTCTTATAAACCGTCGCTACAACTGGCTCTTTTCTAATTATTGGCACAATCGGTTTGTTCTTATAAAGGCTAGATATCGTTGGAGCTTGATCAATATTAGAGCGGGCCAATATATCACCATGAAAGATGTTAGTGCCGAATTCCCACTTGACGCCGTTCTTGTAAGAGGATGACAATCGCTGTACTTGCCCAGCGCTCAATGCAAAAAGAATAATCAGAACAACGAGCGGCTTCATATTGTCAAAAAATCTTCTCTTACTTTTAGAAGACTTGTAGAAGGCTCAGAAACCGTACAAACGATAGTTGGAGACTATTCTGCGATTTGCGGATCGACGGTGGCGTTTAAATAGTGCTCCGAGGAATGCAGCGATATGGTGATCATTGTGGATGAATTATTTTGTTTCTCCAAATAATAAGAAAGAAAACGAGCAGAACCATTTCTTTTCGTATTCTAATCGTCTATTTAATTCGCATAAGCGCAGAAGGATAGAAAAATAGAATGATTTGATGAGTTTGCAATGGCGTAGCTATATAATCCGTTTAATTTTAATGAGGAAAAGTAAAAATGTATATTATTTTCTTTATAATGTTTTTACGTAATGTTCCCTTCAAATTGAAAATTACGAAATGTCAAAGAGATCGTGTCAATTATTTTTTCATATATTTATCGTACATATAACATAATTACAGCGCAATAAATTATACTTTTTGATATTCTAAGTTAGCGCCATAAGAACCTAATGTATCGCTTGTAAATAAATGTCAAACGCGCCGAAACACATGAGAGGATGAGAATGTTTGATTGATTATGCATAATCAAATCTACGTGAAATATTTTGTCTATATCCCTCGCATAACATAACATCGCGCCATTGGACGAGCAGAGCGAATATGTTGTAAATTTCTCGCAGGCCAGGTCTTGTCGCGCTAGCTTATTCGGCCGCGATCCAACAACGACCAACAAACTGCCGGTTCGTATATTTTAAGAGTCGATACTGCTGGTAGACGTATTATTTCTCGTGCATTTTGAATGCACGACCGCACTGCCCGTGCGGGCGCATCGAAAATCGGATACTGGTTTTCACAGCGGATCGCGGGCGTCGTTTAGATACGAACGTCATTTTGTATTCAAAGATCGGAATGTGCACTCTCTCGGCTCTCGGTCATATTTATTTTCGTATTATTTCGCTTTATCTTTATTTGCGTGTTTAGGTGTGCTAAACGGCCGCCGATGGCGAACGTGGCCTGCAACGCTCGATGCCAAATCGCAAAACTTGGATACGACAATAACGTTTTGATCGCTCACATATCCCGCGAAAAGATACGAACATCTAAACTACCTTCGTGCAATATAAGCCTCGACTTATAGTACGTCAATATCAGACGATAACAGATATATTTGTGACCTGTATTTTATTGCTAACATAAATTTTGAATCATCATTGACTATAATAAAGTTTTTATATTTGTTATTTACATGATAAATATCATAATGATTCTCGCTATTGAGCGAACAGTCATATTTTGAAAAAAAATATTTGTTTACACCCAGCCTTAAGGTGATATTTATCGCAATCTCGAGAAGAAATCGCTAGTTCCGCGATCGTAAATTTGAGCGATGCGACGAGATCGTTCATTTATGATTTATACGACGGCGTTTGAATTAGAAAAACCTCTTAACTTAGGTATTGCCACATGCCTGAATATGTAATTACGACGTGACGGAGTTATTAATCGCGTTAAGATAGAACCGAGTAAGAAAAAGAGAGAGAAAGAGAATTATTAAGGATCGAAGATATAATGACGTTATGCCCGTGTTGTCGAGTCTCGTATTTTTTTTCCACTATTGCGGCTTATCCGCATCGTTTATCAATAATAGATTTGATAAATGTCAATGCGCAGTAAAAATAAAATATAAATGTAAGCAACGATGCAAGCACATACAGTATTTTACTTCAAGTTACGAAAGTATATTTGCATCTAGTCGATGCTTAAGAGAGAGAATAGATGTAAGAAACTGACAATAAGAATATTAATAGTGTTCTCACATTTGAGATAATGATTCATAGAGAAGTGGAATTTATATTCAGTTACTAAATAATACCGAAATTATGTTACGAATAATATAACTACAATGTTTCTTTTTCCTCTCTCTTACTCATTGCGACATTTATATTACCATAATATAACGCATTTCATAAATGTTTTTCTCGGGCATAAAATGTAAACGTAAGTAGTCTCATAATTTCGCGATATTATGCAACAACACATATGTTGAAAAATTTTAATACGATTTTATGCTAAATTTTGCATTTATTTGTTAAATCCTTATGTTATTATAATTGTCCGTTAATATATAGATTCTTGATAAATTGGAATGTATATTTTTAAAATACCAGATTTAAAATATAGTCGAAATGAATAGAAAGATCAAATTTTAAACTAAAAACCTATTTCGTCAGGTTCTTCATTAATAAAATATTTAATGACTAGCTCTATTAATATGATAAATATATCTGTGAACATTCTTGACAATCTACATAAATCTTATAATATATGCTTGCTTACATGCGATAAATATAATTCATGCTGTACAAAACTAATATAATATACGAGACATAAAATGTGATATACACATAAATATGTTATTTACAAACTGGATGGAGAAATAATATATGTGAGTGGTAGTAATGAAAAATAAAAATTACATGTACGGGATACAAAAATTACATAGGCAATAATATTTTACAGATAAACACGCATGTTTGCGGATCTCTGAGTTATTAATCGTTATTATTTACGAGATATCCGTTACTTATGTTCAATTTTCTAACAATGTGCCATTACTCGCGCGTCTGGCCTTCGTCTATATGTCCTCTCTCTTTCTTCCAGCAATATTGTTCCCAGTAATGTTCACATATTGCGATACGTAGCGAGCGTAACTGTCGGTATTTCGCGATCGTTAAGCAAGTAAATGTGTGTACGTTACGTGTATAGGACCCCCTCCCTACGTATACGTATACGAAGCATCCAGCTGCCTCGTAAAAAGTCAAACGTATTACGCGTCCGCGCCGCGGCTCCGGCCACGTTGACATTTTGTGTATAAGCACGCAATATAATTAGCAGCCATAACCATAAATAAGATAATTTGCATGTATTTTGTATAATAAAGCTATTTTACGCCGAGGCACGAATCTCGTGCTTTACGGTTGCCGGTGTTGTGTGTGTATGTCGAGAGAAAAATATCTTTTCTCTCTCTCTCTCTCTTTCTAGATATACCCCGTGCCGGCTGCGGCTTTGGCTGCGGCGAAGTGGAAACGAGAACACCGATCCGCGTTTTCGGTTCGCCGCCGGCCACCTTCAAGATTTATAAACTGCGATTAGCTGGAAACAATTTCTTGCGCTTTCCAAGCGTCGATTCTCTTTTACTCATGGAATATCTGCTGATTGTAAAGTTTATTCGAAACAATAGATTATATATATTAGGCAATTTCTCTATAAAATGTATTCCCTTCCAATTATTGTACGTTTGTCAAAAAATTTACTAAGAGATTTCTATTTTTTCCAAATAATTTAGAAAGTTAGAATCCTCACAGTAGATTTAAAAAATTTTTAAGACGATACAGTTTGAACAAAAATGATACGGTTTTTGTGCATCAAGTCTTAAGAAAGTTGAAGATACAACAATCCTGACGCGTTAACAGGACTATGGCCATTATATAATTGAGATGTAACTCGAATACAACATTAGCATAACGAATCTCGGCCCGGGGGAAAAAAAACTTAAGACGTTACCCAACAAATAACTTTGGACGTCTCAGCGGTATCCGATCTCGTCGCTGCAGCAGAATAACTGTAATGCATCGTACACAGACAAGGATACATAAATTTTCGTTGAACGACGGAGTTGTGGAGTACGTAGCTACGCCATTGCGGAACAAGAGAGCCAAGCATTCGAGCAGTAAGACTGGCTTCGGTGTGCGGCCAGAAACAGTTCCTCGCCTAGCATACAAATGAAGAGTATAAACATGTCGTCATTATCTGCCGGATTTATAACATGGATACACCCAGGCTTGACGCACAGGTGGCTCGACAGTGGTTGCCATTTCGAATCCCGACGACCGGTTTCTCATCGCGCTTCTCGATATTAAGGCTATTGAGATCGCAAGTTTAAGACAAATTATTATATATTCCGTTAATAATAGCCTTTTAGAGAAAAGAGATTTTGTTTTCTTGTTAGATACGCGAGCTATAAGCGAAATCGTAAGGCTTGATCGTCTAAAGATATTTTATAACAGTAATTTCTCGTTTCGAGAGGTATACATTAGTAGTATTGCAAGCATATTTTTATATATAACAGTAACTATATTTATCATTGCAGTCTCTCATATATAGAACTTAATGTCATGCACTAATAGTAACTTGCTAATAATAGTTCTTGGAGTAAAACCGCGAAATAAATTCTACATCGAGATAGTTCCCATAAAATCTTAGACTAGATTTTGCGGGATAAAAGAGAAACATACACAAATGTGAAGGAAGAACGGTATTATACTGCCATATTGATCGCACGGTGAAATGCCTGAAAACTGAAATACATCTACGCTCAAGAGGGATATTGCGTAATTCGCAGTGCGGGCTCGCGGTGATAAAAAAAGTGGCACTTGATATTTGCAATTGAAATCGACAACATCGACAAAATGGAAGCCGCGGTAACTATTTGCCGGGGCTGTTGAAACGGAGAGCCTGGCGGGCGTGCAAAATTTTTAATGTAATTTACTTTCGCGCCATGACGTAAGCATCCTACTGGTATCGACATTTCCACGAGTGGGCGAAAGAGAAATTTGTGTGAGTGTCGAATGCAGTATTATATAGCCGTGGCAATTTACTGCGCGCCGTTACATACTATTTACAGCGCAATTTACTACGCGCGTTACAGAGTGCAACGTTACAAGAAAGCAACATATGTACGTCGTTATATTTTCTCGACTAATAATTTATACGCACCGCGCGCGAAACTTTGTTTAAAACACTTCTTTCGGCATATACACGTCCTATCTCCGCGTACTCTGCGACTTTCCCTTCCCCCGTCTTCCTAAAGTAATTTATAGAAACATTAATGAGTCGCAAGTTAGCGTGAGAAAGAGTCCCGTACCGTCTAAATCACGCTAAAGTTTTAATCTTTTTTCGGCGCCTCATTATGGGCATACATCTTTCTCGTTTTTTTTTTTTTGTAATAAATATATATGTACGAAACTTGTCTTAAAATCATTCGTTCTTTGATCTCTCGATGCGCGGCGTCAGGTACCGGACGTAATCATAACTCGAAATGCCGAGATATCGTGCTTCTGCGCCTGACGCGCAAGGCAAAGCGGCAATTAGCCGAACGACGTCTCCATCAGCACTCAGCCCGATACGTGTTGCTTCATTAGGAGATAATGAAGCTACCGCTCGAGTTAATAATTTCCTGTAAAGATCCATAATTATATACAACGCGATAGAGTGGGTGAAATGCGGGAGGTGGCGAAATAACGATCCGAATGTTAATTGAGGCCGCGATAAATAAGTGCTTTCGCCGCCATTGCTATCAGCATCATCGAAAAGCCAAGTCATATTCTGGCTCGCCTTGTATCAGCTTAAGAGATGTAGAGATATTGTGGCGATAGAACGACGCGATCGCGTGAGTCACTTAAAATCCATCAAACTTTATATCGATAAATATCATTTTCGTTCGCTCTTTAATGAAAATTATTAAAACACATAACGCAAGGTGCGGATATTTTTTTTCGTACACGGAGAGTAATCGTTATACGGTACTGCTGAGGAAACTAAAATTCCAAACATGCGACGAGGATATTAAAAGGAGGACGCGAGAGAATAGTCCAAGTGGAAAAACCAGATTCACATGGAATCTTCTGCGCGTACTGGTGACGAGCGTTAAGCACACACATTAAGATCTCATAACCATTAATGTGGCTGTACAGTCATTTTTATAGGCCGCCGTAACAGAAATTCGAAATAGGCTGAATCCCCGTCATGACCGTTCGTCGCGCGCGTGTTTGCCGTGGTATTATGAAAAGGGGGGAGGCGAGAAAAATATGGGGGATGAAAAATAAGAGTCAGCCCGCGCGCGCGGAAGCCTTCCTCCGCAGATTTTTCGTGACAAGATAAGCCACGTCCTGTTTACTCTGGACTGCCGTGGCGTACGAAGATGCTCGTTAAGCCTTTTAGTGCCGGCGTATCGCGCGAGCGCCCACAAAGTCGTATATCACCCGGGGGTACCTCGGTTTGTGCCGGTACCTTAACTCGTTGCACACACGGAAACACTCGTGCACAGGAGACAACGAGTCTGCGTCGGGCACTGATAGATCTCTTACAACCCTCATTTCTCATCGGTTACATATCAAATATATCGTCTGTTGTTTACATGTGGACGTTAAAGGAAATCTTACTAAACATTTCCAAATTGCATGCGCCACATTTTTTTTTTTTTTTTTTGGCAAATGGATTGATCACATAATTCTCTTTAAAATAAATTATATATAACATTCTGTAATAATTTCTTAAACATGTTACAGTTAACACATACCTTTTGTATGCCACTCTTATATAAAAAAAAAGCAACTGTCATAGATTTTATATCATATAGTAGTTGCAACTATGAAAATGTCATGAAGAATAAATTACGAAAAGAGGAGAGAAACACATAGTGTGGAGAGAATTATTGATATCATCGTGGATATCACAAATCAGCGCAGACGTACTGTCTAGATAAATATGTATGATGCATCAAAAGGGGATGGCTTGGCTGGCCCATTACAGATGGAGATTTCGCGATCAACGCTGTATTACGAGTCGTCATTAATACAAGGGAAGAGCGCAAGATGGAGGGAAATACTCTCCTGGGCTGTACTCTCCTTGCGAACCACAAGATCCAGGATCCGATATACCGGACTTGAGGTGAGGTACGAAGCAATAACTGGTCATGTCGCCCAGTAATTCAGTAGCCAATTAGTTAGACGGCGGCGGGAGAGTTGGCGAAGATGTCTATCTGGTCTTGTACAGGGATGAGGGAGGGGTGAAAGGGGCGCCATCGTGTTGTTGCAGCTTCCTGCATGTAGGTTTCACCTACACCAGCGCGCGCGCTTTCATCCATTCATACAAGAACATCCCCGCGTGTAGAAATACGACTTGAAACACCGCGGTGTGCCGGTGAGAGACCCCTCACAAAAGACACGCGTGTATCTGTTGGAAACCGATCTTTCCCTAACCCGAACCTGATCTATCGGCCATGCCCGAACACAAATCTATCGTTTCTCTGAATAAGATCGACCTGATACATTCTAGCGCGGCGCTCGTTAAGATTATCGATTTACGCGAGCGCAGGATTTTACAACGTAAAAAATTTTTAATAAATTATTAAACTTTGCAGTATTCTACGTACTTTCCTTTGTTATAACAACAGCTTTTTACATCGAATCGAAATTGGTTTTCTATCACACGTCGGCTTTGAATCTTCCGCTACCGGACAACGATATTTGTCGTCTCGCGCGAGGCGAGTAATAAGTTGACTCATCGGATCCGATTCAACACCGCACAGTGCGACACGGCAGTTTTCCCGAATTTAAGAACGTGGATTTCAATTAGCCGAGAGAGAAAGAGAGAGAAAAAAAACAGTCTAGAGGCAAGCGGTCGGCACCCGATAAAATAACGAGGAGCCAAGCCCTCACACGAGCAAGTCCAAGAGAAGTAAACCCACACTTTCTTGGCTCTGGGTGAATTATGCTCTCCCCGGACCATAACTTACCCACACGGAGTTAATGCGTGCTTGTGCAATCCCGCCTGCCACGGTCCGGCCTACCTGGGCTAATGAGTAGGTGTTTGTTGGACATTCTGACACGTTTTACGACTCACCAGATTACTTCTCCCCTGCTCCGATAGATAGAGCCAACGGCTGCGGGCAGCCAGCAGCCGTTGGCTGTTGCCAGCACCGCGAACAAAGATTGGAATAGGACAGTTGATTTACTACGGACAGCCGGCGCGATTTCATTCGAGGGATACGCCTGGTATCGCCTCGTTCGTTACTCTCGTAGCCTCGTCGATCTTCCGAGCGATTTAACTCTGGCCAAGTCGCCCAACGAACCGATGAAAAAATATTCGTCCATAGCAGAAAACCAACAATCGTTTTTCAATCGAGCTACTTACGCGAGAAGAAAAATATTTTGCATATTTACCAAAAAAAATAAAAATAAAAAAATTACACGGCGTGTCAGATGATGCTTCCACAATCGATAAAAATCTCATTTCTAAAAATTCATGTATCATATATTAGAAACTCTAGAATAAGATAAAGTCATCTATTGAATAAAAGACACGCAGAGTTCATTATGTCTTAATTGAAAAAGATTTCTTAAGTGATCGATCGTAATCGGGATACGTGCCTTGAGGCGATCAGCAGCCGTCAATCGTTATCGCTGCCAACAAAAGATTAGAATAGTACAATTGATTTACTACAGGTGAGCAACGCGCTTTCATACCGGAGGATACCGTCTCGCTCGTTACTCTTTGGGCCTTGTCGAATGATATCGGCTCGTCGATCTGCCGAAGGATTAAAAATTACGATTGATGCTGATTTACTGCCGCGTTACCTCGTACCTCGCGATTCGCGAAAATCCCTCGTATATATTCCCGCCTGACAATGCCGTCGCATTGATCTTCCTTTATGCGTGCCCCAATGCAACGGCTCGCAGAACGATGCATCTTATTTATCCGCAACGTATTTCGTCAAGTCACGAAATGTACGACTTCCACTAACGTTTCTGGCAACGTTACACAAAAATACACTCTTAGAGGCGAGTCAATTAAAAGAGCATTGTGCTATTAAAAAAAAGAATTTGACGATAAATTGTACGATAAATATAATACGTAAAATAAAACATGAAATACTTGGAATGATTTCATGTCATTTATATCGATTATATTATTTCTTTAATCTTGTGCAATGTTAAATTGAAGATCATTATTGCAGAATCTCTCTTGTTTCCTTTCCGGAATAATATTATTTCGAGAGACCGTCAGCTATATGTACTAGAAATCACAGATAGCCATCGCAGATACCGTAATAAATTCTGTGTAACATCAATTTTCGCGAAATTGTAAACATCTCCGGCTTGGACTTTAAAAGCTTGCAATCGCCTTTATCGGTTGGTTATCTGATTTTCGGAACTCATCTAAATAATTGTAAATAGACCCTCGCGCGCGCGGACAGCGTTCTTTTTAGTATTTTCTCCTTATCGAGATCCTTACGACAGTTCGCCGAAGGAAGGTAGGCGCGTTAACGTTGGATGCGCTATTTCGGTTCGCGCCGTATCCGCTCGTAAAAGTCGCCCAAGGCGTGGGCATCCATCCTAATTAACAACCATGGAACCAGGTACGGGACCATCTGATACCAGGCCGAGAGTATAATCCGCTCGTTACCAACACGAAGCCCCACACGGACAAGCACTCTTTACCACCGTAAAGCGCCTCTTCGGATCCTCTTCCAGTTTCGACGCGATAGGCATGGCGCCTTCGGACGGTAATGGAAGAGGAGGACCGACGGAGATTCGACACTCTCGACATCCTGGAACATTCTTTTTTGTTCTTCGGCTATAATAAACGTATTTTTTTACGAACGTGTGATAAAAGTAAATGAGCAGTTTCCATTATAATCTCCTTTATCTAATTGCAGAGAGAAAGATATATATACCTAATATATAAGTTTTTCTCACATATATTATAGTATATAGGTATATTATATTGTTTGAAAAATAGAATATACGTTCGCTGATTCTGATGCTAAATATAAACCGCTATGTATACATCACGTTTAATACAATTAATCTTGGCAATGGACGTATGATTTATAACGCAGGATGTAATTTTCATATTTTTATAGCGCGATGTCTTGGTAATTTTATAATGCGCTGCGCATTCTTATATGTTCTCACACGTAACGCGTGATGTGTAGAAAACACTGACATTATATTGTGAATGAATAGCGGTATAAGTTTCAAGTATAATTATGCAGTTCTTTTCTCACGTTTTGATGTTATCGCATTCGTTACTGCCGCAGATTGCAGAACGAATGTAATTTTTAATATGATACTGAATACGCAACTTTACAAACACATTGCGTGTACACAATCAGTGAGATACAAATATACATACATACATACATACATACATACATACATACATACATACATACATACATACATACATACATACATACATACATACATACATACATACATACATACATACATACATACATACATACATACATACATACATACATACATACATACATACATACATACATACATACATACATACATACATACATACATACATACATACATACATACATACATACATACATACATACATACATACATACAAACATACATACATACATACATACATACATACATACATACATACATACATACATACATACATACATACATACATACATACATACATACATACATACATACATACATACATACATACATACATACATACATACATACATACATACATACATACATACATACATACATACATACATACATACATACATACATACATACATACATACATACATACATACATACATACATACATACATACATACATACATACATACATACATACATACATACATACATACATACATACATACATACATACATACATACATACATACATACATACATACATACATACATACATACATACATACATACATACATACATACATACATACATACATACATACATACATACATACATACATACATACATACATACATACATACATACATACATACATACATACATACATACATACATACATACATACATACATACATACATACATACATACATACATACATACATACATACATACATACATACATACATACATACATACATACATACATACATACATACATACATACATACATACATACATACATACATACATACATACATACATACATACATACATACATACATACATACATACATACATACATACATTCTCGGATTCGCACACAGCCGAGTAAACAAGATTGAGAAGATATACCGATGCAGCCTACGCAGTTAGACTAACCACATTGTAATAAATTCCTCTGGCATATATCTCGCGGTCTTGATTTACGCGAGCGATTCGATGGAAATGACATGAAGCATATAGTGTTGCTAAGATCGTTTTTCTCGGCTCGATTTATCGCGCGTTGCGATACGCATACCACGCAAATCAACCACGAACGATGCTGTAGCGTTTCTTTCGACACGATCAAAGATATCTCCGATAGACGACAACTCGACAGTCGCCACAGCATTCAGCAAGCGATAGAGAGTATAAATTATTGTGCGTCAGTGATAATAACAAATGTACATTTCAAATGTTTTCCATTAACATTAAGGTTAGCGTAAATATTTATCATGCAATGCCATCTTTTATCTAAATTAATGTAGAAATCTGGACGAATCGAAAGCAATATGACACAAGTATCCATGTGGGGCGTACTCGAATCAAGCCTAAATAATCGAAAACAAGGTAGAAACGATGCCATGTCACATCAGTGCACGATTCACTCTCTCGTCTTCTAATAAAAATTGCTCCCATCGCTACTGTCCCGGCAATACCGGATTTACTTGATCGAGCGTACCGAAATAAAGTGAAACAAGGTGCGCGCGGCTGAGGCGCAGTTAAAAACAAAGATACAAACTACCGAGAGGCTCTTTCCCTAACCCGAACCTGATCTATCGGCCATGCCCGAACACAAATCTATCGTTTCTCTGAATAAGATCGACCTGATACATTCTAGCGCGGCGCTCGTTAAGATTATCGATTTACGCGAGCGCAGGATTTTACAACGTAAAAAATTTTTAATAAATTATTAAACTTTGCAGTATTCTACGTACTTTCCTTTGTTATAACAACAGCTTTTTACATCGAATCGAAATTGGTTTTCTATCACACGTCGGCTTTGAATCTTCCGCTACCGGACAACGATATTTGTCGTCTCGCGCGAGGCGAGTAATAAGTTGACTCATCGGATCCGATTCAACACCGCACAGTGCGACACGGCAGTTTTCCCGAATTTAAGAACGTGGATTTCAATTAGCCGAGAGAGAAAGAGAGAGAAAAAAAACAGTCTAGAGGCAAGCGGTCGGCACCCGATAAAATAACGAGGAGCCAAGCCCTCACACGAGCAAGTCCAAGAGAAGTAAACCCACACTTTCTTGGCTCTGGGTGAATTATGCTCTCCCCGGACCATAACTTACCCACACGGAGTTAATGCGTGCTTGTGCAATCCCGCCTGCCACGGTCCGGCCTACCTGGGCTAATGAGTAGGTGTTTGTTGGACATTCTGACACGTTTTACGACTCACCAGATTACTTCTCCCCTGCTCCGATAGATAGAGCCAACGGCTGCGGGCAGCCAGCAGCCGTTGGCTGTTGCCAGCACCGCGAACAAAGATTGGAATAGGACAGTTGATTTACTACGGACAGCCGGCGCGATTTCATTCGAGGGATACGCCTGGTATCGCCTCGTTCGTTACTCTCGTAGCCTCGTCGATCTTCCGAGCGATTTAACTCTGGCCAAGTCGCCCAACGAACCGATAAAAAAATATTCGTCCATAGCAGAAAACCAACAATCGTTTTTCAATCGAGCTACTTACGCGAGAAGAAAAATATTTTGCATATTTACCAAAAAAAATAAAAATAAAAAAATTACACGGCGTGTCAGATGATGCTTCCACAATCGATAAAAATCTCATTTCTAAAAATTCATGTATCATATATTAGAAACTCTAGAATAAGATAAAGTCATCTATTGAATAAAAGACACGCAGAGTTCATTATGTCTTAATTGAAAAAGATTTCTTAAGTGATCGATCGTAATCGGGATACGTGCCTTGAGGCGATCAGCAGCCGTCAATCGTTATCGCTGCCAACAAAAGATTAGAATAGTACAATTGATTTACTACAGGTGAGCAACGCGCTTTCATACCGGAGGATACCGTCTCGCTCGTTACTCTTTGGGCCTTGTCGAATGATATCGGCTCGTCGATCTGCCGAAGGATTAAAAATTACGATTGATGCTGATTTACTGCCGCGTTACCTCGTACCTCGCGATTCGCGAAAATCCCTCGTATATATTCCCGCCTGACAATGCCGTCGCATTGATCTTCCTTTATGCGTGCCCCAATGCAACGGCTCGCAGAACGATGCATCTTATTTATCCGCAACGTATTTCGTCAAGTCACGAAATGTACGACTTCCACTAACGTTTCTGGCAA
Organism: Formica exsecta; assembly: GCF_003651465.1. Classification (NCBI taxonomy): domain Eukaryota; kingdom Metazoa; phylum Arthropoda; class Insecta; order Hymenoptera; family Formicidae; genus Formica; species Formica exsecta. Next base: position 4,538,707 of record NW_021849297.1, on the reverse strand, counting down.
CGTTACACAAAAATACACTCTTAGAGGCGAGTCAATTAAAAGAGCATTGTGCTATTAAAAAAAAGAATTTGACGATAAATTGTACGATAAATATAATACGTAAAATAAAACATGAAATACTTGGAATGATTTCATGTCATTTATATCGATTATATTATTTCTTTAATCTTGTGCAATGTTAAATTGAAGATCATTATTGCAGAATCTCTCTTGTTTCCTTTCCGGAATAATATTATTTCGAGAGACCGTCAGCTATATGTACTAGAAATCACAGATAGCCATCGCAGATACCGTAATAAATTCTGTGTAACATCAATTTTCGCGAAATTGTAAACATCTCCGGCTTGGACTTTAAAAGCTTGCAATCGCCTTTATCGGTTGGTTATCTGATTTTCGGAACTCATCTAAATAATTGTAAATAGACCCTCGCGCGCGCGGACAGCGTTCTTTTTAGTATTTTCTCCTTATCGAGATCCTTACGACAGTTCGCCGAAGGAAGGTAGGCGCGTTAACGTTGGATGCGCTATTTCGGTTCGCGCCGTATCCGCTCGTAAAAGTCGCCCAAGGCGTGGGCATCCATCCTAATTAACAACCATGGAACCAGGTACGGGACCATCTGATACCAGGCCGAGAGTATAATCCGCTCGTTACCAACACGAAGCCCCACACGGACAAGCACTCTTTACCACCGTAAAGCGCCTCTTCGGATCCTCTTCCAGTTTCGACGCGATAGGCATGGCGCCTTCGGACGGTAATGGAAGAGGAGGACCGACGGAGATTCGACACTCTCGACATCCTGGAACATTCTTTTTTGTTCTTCGGCTATAATAAACGTATTTTTTTACGAACGTGTGATAAAAGTAAATGAGCAGTTTCCATTATAATCTCCTTTATCTAATTGCAGAGAGAAAGATATATATACCTAATATATAAGTTTTTCTCACATATATTATAGTATATAGGTATATTATATTGTTTGAAAAATAGAATATACGTTCGCTGATTCTGATGCTAAATATAAACCGCTATGTATACATCACGTTTAATACAATTAATCTTGGCAATGGACGTATGATTTATAACGCAGGATGTAATTTTCATATTTTTATAGCGCGATGTCTTGGTAATTTTATAATGCGCTGCGCATTCTTATATGTTCTCACACGTAACGCGTGATGTGTAGAAAACACTGACATTATATTGTGAATGAATAGCGGTATAAGTTTCAAGTATAATTATGCAGTTCTTTTCTCACGTTTTGATGTTATCGCATTCGTTACTGCCGCAGATTGCAGTAATTTTTTAATTTTTAATATGATACTGAATACGCAACTTTACAAACACATTGCGTGTACACAATCAGTGAGATACAAATATACATACATACATACATACATACATACATACATACATACATACATACATACATACATTCTCGGATTCGCACACAGCCGAGTAAACAAGATTGAGAAGATATACCGATGCAGCCTACGCAGTTAGACTAACCACATTGTAATAAATTCCTCTGGCATATATCTCGCGGTCTTGATTTACGCGAGCGATTCGATGGAAATGACATGAAGCATATAGTGTTGCTAAGATCGTTTTTCTCGGCTCGATTTATCGCGCGTTGCGATACGCATACCACGCAAATCAACCACGAACGATGCTGTAGCGTTTCTTTCGACACGATCAAAGATATCTCCGATAGACGACAACTCGACAGTCGCCACAGCATTCAGCAAGCGATAGAGAGTATAAATTATTGTGCGTCAGTGATAATAACAAATGTACATTTCAAATGTTTTCCATTAACATTAAGGTTAGCGTAAATATTTATCATGCAATGCCATCTTTTATCTAAATTAATGTAGAAATCTGGACGAATCGAAAGCAATATGACACAAGTATCCATGTGGGGCGTACTCGAATCAAGCCTAAATAATCGAAAACAAGGTAGAAACGATGCCATGTCACATCAGTGCACGATTCACTCTCTCGTCTTCTAATAAAAATTGCTCCCATCGCTACTGTCCCGGCAATACCGGATTTACTTGATCGAGCGTACCGAAATAAAGTGAAACAAGGTGCGCGCGGCTGAGGCGCAGTTATAAACAAAGATACAAACTACCGAGAGGCTCGCGGTGGCTCCACGCATGGCTGCCGGCGATAGAAGCAGCCAGTTCCGCTTTATGATCCCATAAATATCTCAATAGGATCTTAAATTACCCCACCACCCGAAGAGTCTGCGACTCCCTCAACCGCTGGCTGCTGTTCCGCCGCTGCCGTTGGCTGCTGCTGGCTCTGGATATACATTTACCCGGCCGAGTTTTCGGTGGAGACGTTACTGTTATTTATGGGCTCGTTTATCAAGGTGGCATCCCTTTCCCCTATCGTTGCTTCGATGCAGACTATCCGCCACTGCGAAGCCAATCCCGAGATATATCGTTTCGATACCAATCCGGGTTCTCCTTTCTCTCTCTTTCTCTCCATCTTTCCCTCTACCTCCCTTGCGATGCCGCTCTCAAAAAGAGAAAGAGAGAGAGAGAAAGACGAAGAAATCTCGAGGAGGTAGCGAGCTTCGTCTTCCAGATCCCTTCTTTCAACTTTTCGCCTGGAGGCACACCCCAAAACTTCCTTCAGTGATAAATGCTCGTGAAGAATCGCACCCGTGCGATAGCGGCAATTAGTGGGGCCTCGTTTGTCTCCTTGTCTGCCCTCCAGGTTGATGAGCCTGCGGTTCCGGCTTGACGCTTTGGATTCATTGCGGAACAATGAAACTGTCGAATTTCGATCCACGTGTTGTGTGTTTAAATGACTAACCTCGAATTTGAAGCAAATTCACAATGATTCGGCAAATGTATTCGCGTTGTACATACACACATATATTATTTCTTTCTATATGTTAAAACGTACTCATAATTTTATACACACGTATATAAAATATATATATGTATGTATGTATATTTGTATATGAAAACATCGACACTAATCGAAATTAGTCCACGTAATAATAGTAATGGCTCGTGACATAAAGTACGTGATCGAGTTTCCAAGAAAGCATATACAAATTGGTCGACGTCGTCTTGAAAATATCCCAGGAGCGTACACTCGGTCCTACAGTATGCGCGATCGTGTGCCATATCCACATTAACCTTTCATAGTGTTCATGTAGCGCCGAAAAAGGATCGTAGTTTTAGGTTTCCTTGTCGGAAGACAAATAGCAGCAGTCGACAGGGAGCGCAGCCCACTTTGTCCCCGACAGCGTGGCGAATAAACGCCCGATCACTTTACGAGGTAGACGGGGTAAGAGCAGAGCGGATAGCGCGCGAAAGAGAAGGAGAGACAGAACGTGGGAGCAGGAAGGAGAAACCCGCCCCTTCTCAATTCGTACGTAGCCATCTACACCCCCGAGGCCAACAATCCATTCTAACCCCGCCAACACGATCCAACCCCCGATCCAAAGCGAGGGGGAAGGGAGATAGTGGTAGGAGGATTTCAGGATCTCTCCCCCTCGGCCCTCTCGACCGGGCAAAACCGCGGCGTTGATGTGAAAGCTGATAATACCGGGTCTCACCACTCCACCTGATTAATTTCCGTTTCTTCCGCGACGCGATTTATGGTTATTAGCGCATTTTGCTAGTTTCCCGCACCGCCGTATTTCTCTATCTACAAGATATAATCGTTCCGCGAGCGACGTGTGAAATCCAACCGAGTTTAGCAAACAGGATCTGAATAGAGAAATTGCGGGCCGATCCTCTCGAGAAGAATAAGCTTTCGTAAATACACTGAAAAACTCAATCTTTTTTCTACATCGCTTACGTCGTAATATCTTGGTCAAAACAAGCTACCGCTTACAGCGGTAAACAAGATTTTATACACGACCGGCTGTGTGTTTGCGCCAAGAATTTAGAGTCGCGTGCGTATAAACGCGATACGCATGAGAAACCAACGTAAGATAATGGTATCCTCTACACGGACAGTGATGACAGCAAGTCAGAACCGGAATCTCAAAGCGCAAGTTCGTCTCGGTGCCAACGTAAACTGTCCTACAGAGGAATAATAAGAGGGAAGGGAAGGAACAGCCGGAGAAAAGAACCGTAGAGAGATGAGCGCATTGCCAGCGGCCGGGCAGACAAAGATAAATAAACGAAGGAAACGGTGTTCGCGTACAAAGGGAAGCAATATCCCTGTCTTTAACCCGGGTCTCGCTTGCTGGACGGAGAGCTAATAGCAGCTGTGGTAAACAAGCCGCTTCTGCCGCGGAAACATTGCGCGCTTCGCAGACTTTCCTCTTAATCCGTCCCTACCCCTCTTCTTCTTTTCCTTCTTCGTCTTCTTCTTCTGCCCTTCATGGCATTTCCGCCACCATACTCTATCTTTCGCTTACTTCCATTCAAGTCTTTCACTTACCCCGTCTCTCGGATCTCTCTATGTACACCTCCGCCGCAACCGAATCGCGTCCCTTCCTTTTCCCCGGCTCCCACACGGCCATTTCCGTTTTCCTACTGCCTTCTCGCGCCTCCATCCGTTTTCTCTCGCTCGCGAGGATGTCTAGTTTACTACTTGAACTTCTTCTCCACGATGAAACCGCGCGATTCGCCCGATGGTTTATAACTCGCCGCGCCCGCCGGAAAGTTATCTCCGTTGAAGTTTCGAACACGCACGCTTTTCAGACGAGAATGAACACGGATCCCATGTATAAATTGTCGCATTTATATTATCGCTCGTTATCTCTATATTTGCCTCTCGTTATCCGTTGCTGTCGATGACGTTAATAAACGATAAATAAAGCGTCGCGTCGTCTCTCGTACAAATATTCCGTCATTAATAACAAAGCCCCTAGAAAAGAGAGCGCAATGTTTTATAATTTTACACGCCTAATTAGGTATGTATCGAAGCAAGCTTCCCGCACGTGGAGGCACACTGTGAAGCATAACAAGATGATATAAAGGCACAGTAAAACATGTCTTTGTAAAATTATGCACACTCATTAGCACGTAATAAATATGCTAACACGTTTTATACTATCTGACGCTGGTCATTTTTCTTCGTTCAACGCTTAATATATGCGGACTCATTATCGATGGTTGCTGCTTATAAGCATACGGTGGAATAGTCGCCGTAGCCCGAGAAGGTTGCAAAATCATACATATACGACTATATACTCTAACAATAAGATAAATACTTCAAAGATGAAAAGTATTTTTAAAATTAATATACGCGTTCTAATACGTAATCGAGACGGTGTAAAAAAAGAAAAATGAACGGTATATCACGAAATATATCTTTCGCAGTTTCTTGAAATTTACATAAATTTTTAAAAATTTATTTGTCGTAAACGAATGACTTGGCCAATTCCGATATCTTATCGAGATTCGAAAGAGCTCTCATATTTTAAAGAGTATCGAACTTTTATCCCTTACGTGAAATCAAACGTGAGTGCGAGACGAGAAAAGCAATCTCTCAAGAAAGTCTGAAAGTCTACGCCATGTCCGAGTATTCAGACATTATCGTGATTGAGCGTGCCAACGGTAGGGTTCGCCGGGTTGGAGGGCGAGAACTGAGTGATTTAGTGGGGTGGCTACTCGACGACTGACCGAGATAACCTGCCTGTCCACGGAACAACCCCATTTGTCCAATGTCTTCCGCTACAAAACTGCCCCGGTGCCCGTGTCCTTTTGAATAATGACGGCGCTTTGTCAACTAACGGTCCGCCGATAATGCCGGATATGTTAGACGCGTACGGAAAAGTAGACTAAATAAATATTCGCGGAATATTATCGTATTAATGTTTTTATCCGGCGAAAATAAAGGAACTTATAAATTAATTATAAATTGTAAATTTATCATCATTCCAATTGCGTAATGAGTAATATAAAAAATTATTACAGTAATAATATTAAGACGTTATATGGTCCCATTGAAATTTTATATGTCAGATGTTTCTCCATTAAAATGCATAATATTTTTTAATAAACTTATCATGTTATATATACACACACACATACACATCCAGAGTCCACACGACATTCTATCGTGCAAATGGAATTCTGAATCCATTTACGTCGATCGACTTGACGCCACTGCGTCCTTACTCTATTCTTTACGCCACCTGCGGTATCAATGACACCGGGCTCTTCCATAAGATTCCGGTTACATAGCCCGCCTTGATGCTTCTTACGTCTAGAAAAGAAGGGTTTCTCTCTTTTTTTCTTTGTTTTCTTTCAAATAGATTTATTGTTATTGACTCATATACTTTTCAGCCACCATCTATTTTATCTTACACGGACAAATACGTTTAAGACGTGTAGAAATTTATTTGTCGTAAACATCGAATACTGTTGTAATAAAGATATGAAAGAATATGAACCTGGTGTCTAAGAAACAGTGATAAAATATAATTTTCTACTTTATAGCTTGTCTTAGCATATATTCTCTTCTACTATCTTCTAATGTTATTCTACATTATCTTTGTGTTTTAATATTAAAATTTTTTATATTATGTTCTGTTTAAAAGGATTTTTATATGAATCGAAATATAAACATATTACTTTCTCTCTTTATCACCTATAGCGCGAATAAAAATATTACAACTTCATTAGATTGAAAATTCCCTCGCGACAAAATGCAGATATAGCATTGTGTTCAAAATCAAAGAACGAAATCCAGGACCAAACGAGCTGAATTTCCAGCCAGAGAAGAGGAAGCAAAGGCCGAAAGAAAGAGATTGAAGAAGAAGGCACGAGGGCAGGAGAACGAAGAGAGGATTTTAAACATGGAAAGAGATGGAAAGAGCGAAAGCCGAGCGGACGAGCGAGGTGGGCCGTGAATTTATATCCCGGTCAGCCACTTGGAGCCATCAGCGGCTCGTTTGAAGTTCCACCTTGGCCGGGCAGACGTTATAAAGACAAACTATGCCTACGGCACCGTCATGCCCTACCACTTTATACCATAATTCTTCAAGCCGATCCACGAAACGGCCACTCGATCTCGGCCGACGAGAGGAGAGACGTGCCGCGCTCTCCTTGTCTTTCGTTCTCTCCGCACGACTCCTCTACTCGTGTAGACGCCAATCCACGGCACATCGGCCCGTCTCTCTCCCTCTTATCGGACAGTCTTCAGCTCGCTTCCTTTACGGTTAGTGCCCGAGGGTAATAAAGATGGTTCTGCTTATGTACAACCGGCAACCGGAGGCGGAGCCAGGCTGCCCTCTGTGGGCAGGACTAACGCAAATGACTCTTCCATGCAAGATGGCGTAGGCATACAACCGAGCGGTGCGGTGGTGTGGTGTAGTGTGGTGCCCGCGAGGTGCTTTTATATTTAGCATGCGACGTGCAGAGAAAGAGAGAGAGAGAGAGAGAGACCAGGCGCTGAATGCACCGCACCGCGTGCAACAGTCGACCGCCTGGCGTTAGCGTCGATCGCCTGGTTTACACGCTTCACCATGTCCGCGATCTGACGACCCGCTCAAATATCCCTCTTCCGTTTACCGGTCACAAATTCCGACGAGTGACGACGCCTTGTGAGACGTTCGAGTTACGGTGCACGCGCGGCTTCTCTTCGCTTTTGGGGAGAAACGCGGTTCCAAGGGGACGGGTGGGACGGGTTAGTGCTGCGATACAATGAATATCTCTGTCACGATTGTAACGAAACTGACGGTAGAGTGAATAGCACCGTGTCATTGATATCTCTTCTGTTTTGACAGTTATCAATTTGGTATATCTCTTTGGTATAATACCGCAGAGGTATTTCCTAATAATATATCCGTTGTATTATTATATTCATAGATTCATCACTCATTTCTCCATTCATCGGAAATCCGCTATCATTTGATGATCCGCGATGAGATTGATAAGGTTCAATAATATATCGTTATACCTGGCAATGATTCGATGATGAAAATCCGTAAATTATCAGTCAATGATTACCAGCTGCCATGAATATTGCTATGTATCGGATCGTATGCAAAGTACATCATTGACATAAAGTTCGAATAAATGATTCGCATCTCATTACCTTTAAGTCACTTTCAAAAAAGTTGAAGATAAATATCGAAATTATAAGATTTGGCTGATCTTTGCGAAGGTGATATACAGTTTGAATTATGAATAGCAGCTGTAGACTACCTCCCGCTCCCCTTCCCCTTTCTCGACGTCTGTAAAATCCGTATTATGAGCCAAATGTTCTCCGAAAGATGCAAATTACCGAAAAATTTTATATAAGATGGATTTATGAGATTCATCTGCATGGTCATCCAATAAACAAATGCAGATGAAGCGTAAAATTTCGTGCAAATCTTATTATGCACTTTGCCAAATAACGCAATTTTAATGAAATTTATTACGCCAGAACCATAATATATATATTTTTCATTCGTGGACATAAATTATCTTGGCAACGATATATTATTGGCCTAATAAATATTTTTTTGGCGGATCTATTTTTGTATCTTATATATTATGTTTTGACATTTAAAAAATAAACATATGCAAGAGAAATAGACAGATTGAAGAAAAGGAATATTACCAGTTTCTCAGATAGCAATATCGTTATCTCTATTTTATAGCATATAGTTGAATCTCAATTAATTAATAATTGAATTAAATTGCTCCTTAAATCAATGATACTTAGTTAGATCTTATCTTTTAGACGACAGACACTGGACACACTACCAACGAGATTTACGAGACGTTCGATCACAGAGACGAGTGTCTCTTAATGTCATTAGCGGTTAAAACCTTTTTTCCAGCACCTCTTTCAAGTCCTTGAACGCTTTGATCGACACGGCCTTCTTTCCACCAACAAGGAATCGCGACGAGTGATTCGAGACACGCTTGTCTCGCACTCTCGGAATGCAGGTTCCTGGCTTGTTTGTCTATCGGACAGCAGTTAGAAAAACTCTACAGCCAGTTTCCCAGTAGCGTGGAATGCATCTTCAGAGGCGAACAATCGATGCTCATATATAAACATGTAAAACGCACTGCTCGCAATACTTACGTAAACAAACAATTAAATATTTCCAATCATTAATAAGTAATACGTCGACGTTATCGAATAGCATAACTAGCTAAGCAAAGATATCTATTTTGTTATAATATTCGCATATAGGCTACAATAATATATTTTACAGAAGAAGATTCATTAAAATTGCGAGAGACAAGACGAGCCACAAGAGCGAATTATATCCATCCTAAGCAGGTTTCCGACTACATCGCACAAAGTCAGATATTCCGGTAGATAAAAGACTTGACATCGAATCTTGAGTATGGTGGACGGCAACAATCGCTCGATTGCCGACCGTCGAAACAGAGATTTCGAGATATTCCATAAATGTAAGATGTTCGATGACTCGGGGATCGGCTCGGTGGCCGTTGATGGCGCGGGGGCCAGAAGGAGAGAAGAAGATACGTCGGGCACGTAGCGCGGGGGCCATCAATCCTCCCGAGACGTAGACGAACAGCCGTGGGCAACGGCAAAGCGAACCGACATCAGTCCTCCTCCTCCTCCTCCTCCTCCTGCTCCTCGTCGTTGTCGTCGTCGTCTTCTGCAATGCGAAAAGACGAAGCGCGCTCGGAAGCCGAGAACGCGTAGACGCGCCGGTAGAAGCCACTACTTAGCAAGCAAGCATGTGTCTTAAACCAGGTCTGATCTCTCCCCTTTCCCTCCATCTACTCCACCGGACCTCTCGGAGTCTCTCGAACTCCCCGCGACAATATCAAAGGACCGCACCTCCTTTGGAATTCTCTAGTTGTTAACATTTAACAGTGATGCGTCTCCCATGCAATTTTTGTCGCGCATGCCCGTCGAGTTTTCTCCGTCGAGTTTTCTCCTCTTCTCGCGACTCCTAATGAAACGATTTAAATTAAGGAGAAAGACAGCGCGCTCTGAATTTTTTATAACGTGATTTTAACGAAGGCGAGACGATTGTTGTCATTCAAATATAAATACGGATATAAATTCGCGACTTTTTATCCACCAGACGTCCATAAAATTTCATCGTTTAGCTTACAGCACTTTAAACATATCCTCGAATGAATCGTATTCGGTCTGAATCATAATCGTGTTATCGAGGTGATCTCTGACATTTTAAAATTTGATATTTAAATACTTTCGAGTAGATCATCAGAATTAAAATTCTATTTAATAATTAAGATGTTGGAATTTATTATCTCGCTCACTTCAATCAAGTTTTTCGCCTAAACATTTCTGCACACATCGCAAATATTTCCTTAACCTCTACCCTGCAACTAGCTGCGAACATCTCGTCACATACACACGCTATTTTATCGTACGCTTCTAGAGACGGCTACCTAGCTATTCTTAGTTTCCGTCGAGCGCATTGTATCAACGTTAAACCGGAGTCTGAAGTCCGCGGAGCAAGGACGAGAAAGGGGGGAAAAGGGGGAGAGAGGGGGAGAAAGGAGAGGTCGACGGGAAGGCGCAGTATAGGAAGACCAGGACAGTTTTATAGAGACGAATTCTCGTCGTAAAGACGTCAGGACCACCTCCGCAGCTCCCGCCTGTCTTCGCGAAAACGTTACGAGTACCGGAGGATTCACAAGTTACCCCGTTACCTTTCCTCCTCGCCGTCGTCTTACCGTCGGAGACACACGAGTCTCTCGGTCTCGTCCCGAGACGGACGAAACGCTTCGTAATTTCGGCTACGCTAAATCTCCGCTACTCTACGACGATCGATTCTCGAGTGACGAGTGTTTTGGTATGCGAATAGAAGGAGGAGAATCGCATTATCGTTTTTCGCTTCTTCTCCTCTCGTGAAAAATCGGGTCAAAACTTCGCGAGCTATCGGTATACATTCTCGTGCGCGAAAAATGTCCGTAAATCTTGTCGCACACACATTTCCGCCCTTTTTGACATAACTCCACCCACACGTCGTGCCTATCTCGACGCCACACGTAATAGAGAGCGCGGAAGAACTCCCGATGTTGCGTCTGACAAGCTTTTTCTGGTACAATAAAAGTCAGAAAGGGGCAATCTATTACCTTCCCCCTACGGCCTATTCCAGAGACGGAGAGGGCCCTGACTGCACCGTCGTTTCGAGCTGGTCGGCGCTCTTTGATCCGCTGCCTTCGAGAGTCCTGTGCTACTGGAATTTTCTATCTGCTACTATAAAAGACCGCTACTTATTGCCGCTACTCGTCTTTCGTTAATTTATATTCGTATATACACAACAGTAAACTCTTCATTCGTTCGTCGCATGCTCTTTCTTTATTTCGTTCCTACACTCTGGCGAAGCCTGATGGAAAATGTAAGCAACGTTTGTACGTCAAGCTTTTGTTGTCAATATTGAAGGGAAACAAGCGCACGTGCTTACATGACGCAGTCGTCTAATGATTTCATTATGCCCTATACACTGAGGTTTCTTTAAATCTTAAAAATCACAGTAATTTCCATATCATTCTTTCACTCCATAAAGACACTGCAGATTAAATAAATTTCCCGACTTTAATTTCCTATTACCTACATTACTTACTATTATCTATAATATATTTCAAAAGATATACATATAT
>NW_021849297.1:4523618-4526898 GCF_003651465.1 Formica exsecta | reverse complement strand
TATATATGATATCAAGCAAAATTATTGCACATGAAGACATCAAAAAATATCAATGTATAAAGAAGTCTACATTGATAAATTGTTTGAAATAAATATGATTAATATCTCGAATATATAAATGTATATCTCAATATTACGCGCTAGCAAATGCCGACATTTTTCGAATGAAATAGAAGAATAGAGTAATAAAATGATATCGATAGAGCTGTCCAACACATTTTAATATTGTACATTTTTCTCGCGCTCTAGATACAATTTTCCGCTATTTGTTTTAACTACGTCTACAACGCGCTGAAACGGAAAGAGAGCCACCACCAAAGCTAAAAGAATCCGACGCGCTCAGTAAAACGAGGCCGTAGATCTCGCGGCGCCGTTAGATGTGACACGTTCCGTCTCCCGCTCTCCCCTCGCTAACCCTTTCTTCTCCGCTTGACTTGGCCGCTGCCGACTTGGCGGCTTCGATACCCGTCCGTCACGAGCCGTCATTAAGCTCCGGCCAGATTCCTATCTGAACGGACAGCTGAGCTCCGATCTGGATGTCGGAAAGAGCATCGGCTTCTGCGAGCTGCGAGCATTAAAGCTGCCGACGGTAAGAGCCAGGGTCAAGGCTTCGACAACCTCTCAACCGTCCGTCACTTACCTATCGATCAGCAGGCCTCGATGCCCGTAACATCAGACTATCTTGGCGATTACAGAAAAGAGCAATAAATGCATGTTGCAGTAATAAGATTCAATAAAATGCAGTAATTAATATACTTGCTTTATTACTATTTTTCTTACTTTTATACCACGTTCTTAGATTAATCATTTGTCAAATATCATTAAATAATATTTGTTTCGCTCTTTAAAATACCTGTAATTGCGAGGAATCGCGATGATATAAAATTTGCTCAGTGTGTTTTTAATTATTTTTAAATATATTAAAATTATTCCAATAAAGTTTGACTTGAGCGCAGAAACTATTTGTTTTTTTTTTATATATATGTAAATGTTGTTTATTTTGTGATACTTATTGATATCAAATATTAATAATTATCAGAAATTAAAAATTATAGGAAAACTATGAATAAGAAAATGATGTATAAAAGGTCGAATAAAATATATATATATTTATAACACGTAATGTATGCATTCTGAGGCAAGAAAAACAAACTTGATCGTGATATAACTACGTATATAATAAATATTTTTTTAAAGATTAGCAAAATTTTATCGCGCGGTCGACCGTACTTCGCGTCAGATATTTACATAATGCTTCTCTGAAAAGAGCGATAAAAAAAAGTGACCACCGAAGATAAGAATATCCGTGTTTCGACGAAATGCTCATTGTGCAATTCCACTACCTCGACCGAGGAGATAAACGTGAGTCCATTTTGACGTGTCAGCTAATCTCGCCGTGACATATCACGGTGGCTCGATCAATCACCAGGCCATTACATTGTCTGATCCGCCGCCACCGCCGCTGCGATAAATTATTTCTACCGATAAATCGGTAAAGAGTAAACGCCATCGCGGCGGATAGTAACAGGTCCAGACGCGAGTGACTCGCGCAGATAACTCGCAACACGTTGCCCTCTCGACAAGGTGTCAGGACTAATGCCAGTTTCCCTTACTGATTCAGCAGTCGGTTCGCCACGCTAATTTACACTCCAAACCTCCCTCTCTCGCGGGATATCTTCCCATCCTGGGAATGAGCTATTGTATTGACGCGACAATCCAATATCCAATATTCCATCTTTAAAAATAGCTCAATATTTTTACAAAACGTGCCTTGATAAAGTAATTTTTTAATGTGACGCCATTTTATTGGAATCTCTTTTTTTACTCGTATCATATATACATTTATACTCAATGAAAAATATTGTTCAGCAAAGATTTATCTTAAGATACAATACAAACTGTCCATTAATCTTGTCTGCGTCGTTGTCTGAGCCAATTGAATTATTTGACAGTAAAATAAAAGTAAGACAAGACGCGCGTCAAGCTAGAAATAAAACGAAGTTTTCGAAGCCGGTTACGATCGGTACGGTAGTAGGCAGTCTGAAACGGCCTGCTAATGACAAGGCGTTAATTTAGCCGCGCGAGGAGGAAATATCTGCGGCACAGTCATGGCCGTCTCGTCGGTCGTTGTCGAGCATTATGGAAGCCTATGCATCAAAATGATGAACGATGTCCCGCGACCGCGTTGCATGGCGCGGTAGAATGAGCCGCAGTAAATGAAAAGAGGCTGGAAAGGGTACAGAAACACGAAGAGAGAAAGAGAGATTTTTCGTAGCAAGCCGCATCTACACGTATGGATCAGATTGATCCTTTACGACAGCAATGAAGAAGTTCATTTTCAGATTATATCCCTCTTCATTCTCATCTTCGCTTAAAATTTAATACGCGTGACAATATATGTACACGCCCTCTCAGCAATTAAATGTTTTATATAATCAAAAGTTTAGAATATATACAATATATCATCAATTTAAAATAATATCAATGATAGAGTATATTTATCAAATCGCGATTGTGAAATATAAATTCACCTATTAAGTAAATGCTTATTAGTATCAATACTAGTGCTTCTTCAATTATCAATGATAAATGTGTAACCTCTTTTATATACAATCTCTTGTTTTTTATATTTGATTATCAATTAATCTTATCTCTTTAAAAGATTGCGGGAATCGTACCGCAAAGTTTATAGTCTTCGATTATACAATGATATGATTAGTTTTTAACGCTTTCAATTGATTCTTTCATCGATATAAAACATTTTAAAAATTAGATGTTAAATCGGACATTTTATCAGATATAGTCGAGTATCAGTAGCAATCTAAGCTATAACAGATAAAAAAAAACATTCATACTTGACATTTAATTAGATGAGAGAGACTGTAAGAAAGAGACAGAGAAAAAATTGATAAGATTAGTTAGTTGTTGAAAAATAAGTATGCTTATATATAAAATTATATTACCAAAATTATGGAACACAATGTTCTGTGCTATTTCAGATGTTGAAATATATGTCTCGATGTAATATATGAAGAGAATTATTATATATCAAAATGTGTTATTCTTTAATACTATTCCTCATTCACTTTTACTTCGAGTAATTTTTGAAAACATACTTTCGCTTTTGAAATAAAGCTTATATTATTGTGTGTATGTGTGATTACTGTTAATAAATCTTTCCTTTATAAAATAGACAGTAATCTATTTCATCATCAGCGTAAATTTATCCCATTATCAATATTATTATTAGGATAATAACAAATATACTAATACAATATAT
>NW_021849297.1:4520003-4522720 GCF_003651465.1 Formica exsecta | reverse complement strand
TATATATATGATATCAAGCAAAATTATTGCACATGAAGACATCAAAAAATATCAATGTATAAAGAAGTCTACATTGATAAATTGTTTGAAATAAATATGATTAATATCTCGAATATATAAATGTATATCTCAATATTACGCGCTAGCAAATGCCGACATTTTTCGAATGAAATAGAAGAATAGAGTAATAAAATGATATCGATAGAGCTGTCCAACACATTTTAATATTGTACATTTTTCTCGCGCTCTAGATACAATTTTCCGCTATTTGTTTTAACTACGTCTACAACGCGCTGAAACGGAAAGAGAGCCACCACCAAAGCTAAAAGAATCCGACGCGCTCAGTAAAACGAGGCCGTAGATCTCGCGGCGCCGTTAGATGTGACACGTTCCGTCTCCCGCTCTCCCCTCGCTAACCCTTTCTTCTCCGCTTGACTTGGCCGCTGCCGACTTGGCGGCTTCGATACCCGTCCGTCACGAGCCGTCATTAAGCTCCGGCCAGATTCCTATCTGAACGGACAGCTGAGCTCCGATCTGGATGTCGGAAAGAGCATCGGCTTCTGCGAGCTGCGAGCATTAAAGCTGCCGACGGTAAGAGCCAGGGTCAAGGCTTCGACAACCTCTCAACCGTCCGTCACTTACCTATCGATCAGCAGGCCTCGATGCCCGTAACATCAGACTATCTTGGCGATTACAGAAAAGAGCAATAAATGCATGTTGCAGTAATAAGATTCAATAAAATGCAGTAATTAATATACTTGCTTTATTACTATTTTTCTTACTTTTATACCACGTTCTTAGATTAATCATTTGTCAAATATCATTAAATAATATTTGTTTCGCTCTTTAAAATACCTGTAATTGCGAGGAATCGCGATGATATAAAATTTGCTCAGTGTGTTTTTAATTATTTTTAAATATATTAAAATTATTCCAATAAAGTTTGACTTGAGCGCAGAAACTATTTGTTTTTTTTTTATATATATGTAAATGTTGTTTATTTTGTGATACTTATTGATATCAAATATTAATAATTATCAGAAATTAAAAATTATAGGAAAACTATGAATAAGAAAATGATGTATAAAAGGTCGAATAAAATATATATATATTTATAACACGTAATGTATGCATTCTGAGGCAAGAAAAACAAACTTGATCGTGATATAACTACGTATATAATAAATATTTTTTTAAAGATTAGCAAAATTTTATCGCGCGGTCGACCGTACTTCGCGTCAGATATTTACATAATGCTTCTCTGAAAAGAGCGATAAAAAAAAGTGACCACCGAAGATAAGAATATCCGTGTTTCGACGAAATGCTCATTGTGCAATTCCACTACCTCGACCGAGGAGATAAACGTGAGTCCATTTTGACGTGTCAGCTAATCTCGCCGTGACATATCACGGTGGCTCGATCGATCACCAGGCCATTACA
The DNA here is from genome assembly GCF_003651465.1 of Formica exsecta. Taxonomy (NCBI): domain Eukaryota; kingdom Metazoa; phylum Arthropoda; class Insecta; order Hymenoptera; family Formicidae; genus Formica; species Formica exsecta. The sequence continues at coordinate 4,521,280 of NW_021849297.1, read as the reverse complement.
TTGTCTGATCCGCCGCCACCGCCGCTGCGATAAATTATTTCTACCGATAAATCGGTAAAGAGTAAACGCCATCGCGGCGGATAGTAACAGGTCCAGACGCGAGTGACTCGCGCAGATAACTCGCAACACGTTGCCCTCTCGACAAGGTGTCAGGACTAATGCCAGTTTCCCTTACTGATTCAGCAGTCGGTTCGCCACGCTAATTTACACTCCAAACCTCCCTCTCTCGCGGGATATCTTCCCATCCTGGGAATGAGCTATTGTATTGACGCGACAATCCAATATCCAATATTCCATCTTTAAAAATAGCTCAATATTTTTACAGATATAGTCGAGTATCAGTAGCAATCTAAGCTATAACAGATAAAAAAAAACATTCATACTTGACATTTAATTAGATGAGAGAGACTGTAAGAAAGAGACAGAGAAAAAATTGATAAGATTAGTTAGTTGTTGAAAAATAAGTATGCTTATATATAAAATTATATTACCAAAATTATGGAACACAATGTTCTGTGCTATTTCAGATGTTGAAATATATGTCTCGATGTAATATATGAAGAGAATTATTATATATCAAAATGTGTTATTCTTCAATACTATTCCTCATTCACTTTTACTTCGAGTAATTTTTTGAAAACATACTTTCGCTTTCGAAATAAAGCTTATATTATTGTGTGTATGTGTGATTACTGTTAATAAATCTTTCCTTTATAAAATAGACAGTAATCTATTTCATCATCAGCGTAAATTTATCCCATTATCAATATTATTATTAGGATAATAACAAATATACTAATACAATATATACCCATATACATATGTAGCAATATATATATGAAGTAAATTTATCTAATATCGAGCCGTTTCTAATATTTCTATTTTCTCGGATTGAATCGGATTAGGGAGTGTCTGCAAAACTCCATAAATCATTGACGTTATTGCAATGCCATTTATTTCTGTCTTTTCGTAAGGAATTAAAAGAGAGATCCAGCGATAATGGCAGCGAGCATAGTTATGCGTACGCGGAATTGCAAAATGGCGAACGTACAGGCAGTAAATCAAGATACACGAAGCTCATCGGGTAGCCGTGTATTGCGACAGTTATACGAGCCATCCATCATCATTTAGAGGCGGCATCTATCAGCGTCACCACTCGCGAGAGCGATAATGACGATTCAACGGCTTAGCGGCTCGCTTTGACCCACGGCAGCCTCTACAATCGTTAATTTACAGGCCTTTCCTCCTCGTCTCGACGGTATCTCGCGTGTACTCTT
>NW_021849297.1:4506731-4519281 GCF_003651465.1 Formica exsecta | reverse complement strand
TCTTCCGATAAAGTCGACTGCTGTCGTGGTAATCGCCTCTGTCAGTGATTCTTTCCGTACGAACCTCACTCAAAAGCGAGTCTCCCGATAATGACTTCGTACTTCGTGCAACCATCGTCGCACACGCAACGTGAATACGTTACGTGCTCACGTTGCATCCTTTCACATGTTTAATTATCGCGCCGAGTCCGTATCGCATCAAGTGCGATAATTTTAGGTCACCTGGTAGAAGGGCGAGAAGCACAAAAAGAGCAATTATGTTGGAGACGTTGCTCCGGGTATCAGTCATGTTCTCTTTTTGCTAAAGATTTCTCACCGGAGAAGTCTAGGTGCGTTAGAAAAGCTTGTTTCGTCGAGCAATCGGCGGCGAAGGAGGAAAATAAAGAATGGGGCGGACCGGGCTGAGCATTGTGCGCTGATAGATGTGTCAAATCCGGTATCGTATTGTGTTCGCGGAGATAAATCGAGCCCGAATGAAGAAGCAAAACACGTGCCTTTGTTGCCGATCTACTCATCGAAGGTAATTTGGAACGTTTCTCCTTAATGATATCCGTAACGTAGCAGTAGCCACGTCGTAACACATTTCGCCTTGATTTAACCACAACGATTGCTAACGCGATCAATCTATCATTACAATAAGCATTTTATATATCGAATCGACAAGTGCCGTCGAAATTCTTATTCTCTTTTCAGGTATAATCTATCCATCAATATGACCTTACAAACATGTTTAACGATTAAAAACTTATTTAATGATTATAAATTTTTTTAAATGAATGTAAAATTAAAAATATGCCCGAATAGTCAATTAAATAAATTTCATTTGTAATACAGTTTTTCAACCGACTAGATGCAAAAAAATATTTGATTACAAAATAAAATACATGAATAGCTATCTATCTTATGTAACGTGAACAAGTTGTGTCGGATTTCTCTTTGCGGAACTCGACGACGTTAAGGATTGTTCCAATTTTCTGGATCGGTTTCTGACAAATTGCACGAATCCGCATGTCGTTCATTCGAAACGTACATAACTCAGCCTGCTCGTGGTCGCTTTATGATTAGCCTGCCTCCTGCGGAAACGTTCGGCAAAGGACCGAAGAAGAGAAAAAAAAAAGAATGATGGCCGGTAGTTGCATGTCATCTGAGAAAGACGCATCGCGACCCTCGCGCCGTAGAAAGGCCCCCCGAAGGAAGAAGAGAAGGCAACGGCACACTCCGCCACCCTGGCGACACGGCTGGGTGCGGAGCTGAAAGCGAGAATTCTCCCGCGGCGCGGAGCCGCGGCACCCGCTCCGCATAAATCATCCCGCTTCTGCTTGGAACAGGAAGGCGAAAATAGATGGAGCCCTCTCTTTCTCGCTCCGTCTCCCTCGGAGCAGCTTCATAGGCGGAGAGTACCCTGCACCCGGCTCAAAACGCACGAGAGTCTGCTCCTTCTTCTCGGCCTTTCTGCATGCGATACCCTCCCCTTTCGACGACGAATAAAGACCTCCCACACATTTTCATATCCCAGGTATTCCATCCCGAATGCACGACGGAAGATTCTGCAGAAGGTCTCGAGAACCGCTGTCCGAGCGCAAACTCACGCAAATTTATAAAAAAAAAATTGATCTATTGATATTGAAAGAATTATCCTCCGATCTACGAGTTATATGTAAAAACATTATTTTTGCATATAAAGTTTTTTTCGATTTTTTTTAAGAAACTTTAAACAACAACGTTGGAAAGAATAGACTGACTAATAGAGCATTCAAGTTTCGGTTTTAGATTCTTTGAGCGCTATATTATAGAGACTTGAATGCGAATAAATAGAAAAACAGCAAAGCATCTTCGTTGGTCATTTCTTCCCAGAGGACTAAAATGGTGCTTTCGCGCTTGATAGATGACGTGCCGGGCGGAGATCGGCAAAAATCAATTCGTACCTGTTGGTCGCCCTAGATGCATCGGGTTCCCCCCGGTGCTCGTTTTGCAGCATCACTTCCGTTAGCGCTTCGAAGTCCTTGGCAGACTTGGCGTTCCCATTATACGACTCTACCTCGCAGTATGCTATCCAGCATCATGCTGAGCGAAGCGTGGTGCGTCATAAATCTTCGCCCTGTTTTTACGTGTTTGACCCCCGAGCGACTGCGCCATTATTAGATACAGCTTTCAGCCTTAACCCACTAAGAATTTCACGAAACCGCACCATGACCGAGGTCTCCTTTCTCCGTTTTCTGACGTTTATTAACCGCTCGACTCGCCCTCTCCTCCCCCCCACCCTTGCTTCCTCACGAAACTGCATCGAATTTATCGCCTCGTGTCAACGGCTCTCATGTTTGCCGTCAGCTACCGACTTGCCCTATCTGATTTCACGCTTGTTCCTCGGAATCATAAGAGCCCGAGATGTTGAGCAACAAGAAAATCAATATACAAATTGCCACATTTAAAACATTGTGTAATATATCCAGAAGCGAGGCAATTTCAATAATTAGAAAATCTTCTTATACGGAAACAATCCATGCTATTGTGTAAAAAGGGATAAAAGAATTATGTTCTATTTTTTTTTAACAGCATTACAAAAAATATAGTTTATAATAATCTTCGTAGATAATTAAAATCGTATTGCTAAATAATAAATAGCGTCAGTTTCTCCTCGATCTAATCCACTTTGATAACATAACGACTTCTTCATCCGACCGTCAGCACTCGAGTGTTCTTCCGATAAAGTCGACTGCTGTCGTGGTAATCGCCTCTGTCAGTGATTCTTTCCGTACGAACCTCACTCAAAAGCGAGTCTCCCGATAATGACTTCGTACTTCGTGCAACCATCGTCGCACACGCAACGTGAATACGTTACGTGCTCACGTTGCATCCTTTCACATGTTTAATTATCGCGCCGAGTCCGTATCGCATCAAGTGCGATAATTTTAGGTCACCTGGTAGAAGGGCGAGAAGCACAAAAAGAGCAATTATGTTGGAGACGTTGCTCCGGGTATCAGTCATGTTCTCTTTTTGCTAAAGATTTCTCACCGGAGAAGTCTAGGTGCGTTAGAAAAGCTTGTTTCGTCGAGCAATCGGCGGCGAAGGAGGAAAATAAAGAATGGGGCGGACCGGGCTGAGCATTGTGCGCTGATAGATGTGTCAAATCCGGTATCGTATTGTGTTCGCGGAGATAAATCGAGCCCGAATGAAGAAGCAAAACACGTGCCTTTGTTGCCGATCTACTCATCGAAGGTAATTTGGAACGTTTCTCCTTAATGATATCCGTAACGTAGCAGTAGCCACGTCGTAACACATTTCGCCTTGATTTAACCACAACGATTGCTAACGCGATCAATCTATCATTACAATAAGCATTTTATATATCGAATCGACAAGTGCCGTCGAAATTCTTATTCTCTTTTCAGGTATAATCTATCCATCAATATGACCTTACAAACATGTTTAACGATTAAAAACTTATTTAATGATTATAAATTTTTTTAAATGAATGTAAAATTAAAAATATGCCCGAATAGTCAATTAAATAAATTTCATTTGTAATACAGTTTTTCAACCGACTAGATGCAAAAAAATATTTGATTACAAAATAAAATACATGAATAGCTATCTATCTTATGTAACGTGAACAAGTTGTGTCGGATTTCTCTTTGCGGAACTCGACGACGTTAAGGATTGTTCCAATTTTCTGGATCGGTTTCTGACAAATTGCACGAATCCGCATGTCGTTCATTCGAAACGTACATAACTCAGCCTGCTCGTGGTCGCTTTATGATTAGCCTGCCTCCTGCGGAAACGTTCGGCAAAGGACCGAAGAAGAAAAAAAAAAAAAGAATGATGGCCGGTAGTTGCATGTCATCTGAGAAAGACGCATCGCGACCCTCGCGCCGTAGAAAGGCCCCCCGAAGGAAGAAGAGAAGGCAACGGCACACTCCGCCACCCTGGCGACACGGCTGGGTGCGGAGCTGAAAGCGAGAATTCTCCCGCGGCGCGGAGCCGCGGCACCCGCTCCGCATAAATCATCCCGCTTCTGCTTGGAACAGGAAGGCGAAAATAGATGGAGCCCTCTCTTTCTCGCTCCGTCTCCCTCGGAGCAGCTTCATAGGCGGAGAGTACCCTGCACCCGGCTCAAAACGCACGAGAGTCTGCTCCTTCTTCTCGGCCTTTCTGCATGCGATACCCTCCCCTTTCGACGACGAATAAAGACCTCCCACACATTTTCATATCCCAGGTATTCCATCCCGAATGCACGACGGAAGATTCTGCAGAAGGTCTCGAGAACCGCTGTCCGAGCGCAAACTCACGCAAATTTATAAAAAAAAAATTGATCTATTGATATTGAAAGAATTATCCTCCGATCTACGAGTTATATGTAAAAACATTATTTTTGCATATAAAGTTTTTTTCGATTTTTTTTAAGAAACTTTAAACAACAACGTTGGAAAGAATAGACTGACTAATAGAGCATTCAAGTTTCGGTTTTAGATTCTTTGAGCGCTATATTATAGAGACTTGAATGCGAATAAATAGAAAAACAGCAAAGCATCTTCGTTGGTCATTTCTTCCCAGAGGACTAAAATGGTGCTTTCGCGCTTGATAGATGACGTGCCGGGCGGAGATCGGCAAAAATCAATTCGTACCTGTTGGTCGCCCTAGATGCATCGGGTTCCCCCCGGTGCTCGTTTTGCAGCATCACTTCCGTTAGCGCTTCGAAGTCCTTGGCAGACTTGGCGTTCCCATTATACGACTCTACCTCGCAGTATGCTATCCAGCATCATGCTGAGCGAAGCGTGGTGCGTCATAAATCTTCGCCCTGTTTTTACGTGTTTGACCCCCGAGCGACTGCGCCATTATTAGATACAGCTTTCAGCCTTAACCCACTAAGAATTTCACGAAACCGCACCATGACCGAGGTCTCCTTTCTCCGTTTTCTGACGTTTATTAACCGCTCGACTCGCCCTCTCCTCCCCCCCACCCTTGCTTCCTCACGAAACTGCATCGAATTTATCGCCTCGTGTCAACGGCTCTCATGTTTGCCGTCAGCTACCGACTTGCCCTATCTGATTTCACGCTTGTTCCTCGGAATCATAAGAGCCCGAGATGTTGAGCAACAAGAAAATCAATATACAAATTGCCACATTTAAAACATTGTGTAATATATCCAGAAGCGAGGCAATTTCAATAATTAGAAAATCTTCTTATACGGAAACAATCCATGCTATTGTGTAAAAAGGGATAAAAGAATTATGTTCTATTTTTTTTTAACAGCATTACAAAAAATATAGTTTATAATAATCTTCGTAGATAATTAAAATCGTATTGCTAAATAATAAATAGCGTCAGTTTCTCCTCGATCTAATCCACTTTGATAACATAACGACTTCTTCATCCGACCGTCAGCACTCGAGTGTAAAGCCGGGATCGACAAATCACGGCCGGCTCGGGGTCAGAGGGCGAGCGACATGAAAAATTACCGACGCTTCCATGGAAAACTAATAACGCTCCGCCACATCAAACGTAATTCCGGGAAATGATTACGCGAGCCGCGACCGCCGCGGCTTATACGGCGGCGCAATGTTTAAGGTGGAGGTGATGCAGCCCTACGTCCTCGCCCGGTCGTGTGAGTAACGTCCCGAGTAATATTACGATGACAGTAATTGCCGCTTTGATCAATGCGAACCTGGCCGCGAGTAGGCGGCCCGTCACGCCACCGGGATTCAACGCGATCCTTTCCGGCCGTTCCTGCTCCCTTGGACGTGTTGCACGTATGCGCTTATTGCGAGGGGATGATACGAGCTATCGATCGTGCGGCACATTCTGCGTTTGAACTCGGTGAGAATAAAGGCCGCAAATGTCAAAGAGACAGTTTGACATTTCCTCTCATTGTCATTGCACATCTCTATTTGTTTTGCAAGTTGAAATGTCGCAGAGTGACGTTTCATAGCGAAGTGATTCTTTTGTGAAAAGATATTTTTAATCCATTTCTCCAAGAAACGTGAATAAAAAAATAAATAGGCATACATAAATATGCATGGATGTGACCAATCAAAAGATACAAAAATCACAATTTTTATAAAAATCTAAATCTCGAACAATGTCGAATTTACAACGATCAGGAAACGATTTTGTAATACATATTGCCGGACAAGTTAACGTTCGCGCTTAAAGTAATGAAAAGTGTATATCGAGCATATCGAGATATCGTTGGCCATTCGGTGTCGATTAAAAATTACGATTCTCGAAAATTGCCAGCGCTATTAGGAGTCGACGAATGACGCTGGCACAGCGCGACGCAACGCGGCGACGAAGAAAAAGAAAAGACACCGACCGCGCGAGCGACCGCTCTCTCTCTCTTTTTCTCGAGGGTTTTATTTGCGGCGGAATAAATAAAAATTTACGAGCAATTTACAGAGGGTCCTCAGCCGCCAGGTCAGGGGGATCCATCAATTTACTCCGAAGTGCTCGTTTGGCGCGCGGGCTACAAAATCGTCGACGAAGTTCTCTTTATGAAGCTAGAATAGATTAATGCTCTCGTTTGTTCGGTAATGGCCCCGATAAATTATCTTAATAGCTTGAGGCGGCTATAAATATATTCTCCCGCGCTCTTACGCTTGTTTTCCAGCTATACCGCGATCTCTCGCGCGACGATGCGACTGTCGAACCATCACATTTTCCGTGTCACTAAATCGGGGAGAAAATGCGTATTGTCAGTATCTAGAACGAAAGGATTTATCGTCCATCATCGCGGCGACGCAAATTGATTGATCGTAGATCTATGCGGAAAATGCTTTTATAGAATCCAAAGCGCAGCTTTTTTATTTTTTCCGAGCGAGTAAAATCATTTAAAACCTAACTATTGCTTTGTGAAATAAATGTTATAACTTGTCTAAAGGTCGGTATTCATAGTCAGTTCTTATTTCAAGACCGTCTTAAGTAATGTCTTATTGAAAGAATTATCCTCCGATCTACGAGTTATATGTAAAAACATTATTTTTGCATATAAAGTTTTTTTCGATTTTTTTTAAGAAACTTTAAACAACAACGTTGGAAAGAATAGACTAATAGAGCATTCAAGTTTCGGTTTTAGATTCTTTGAGCGCTATATTATAGAGACTTGAATGCGAATAAATAGAAAAACAGCAAAGCATCTTCGTTGGTCATTTCTTCCCAGAGGACTAAAATGGTGCTTTCGCGCTTGATAGATGACGTGCCGGGCGGAGATCGGCAAAAATCAATTCGTACCTGTTGGTCGCCCTAGATGCATCGGGTTCCCCCCGGTGCTCGTTTTGCAGCATCACTTCCGTTAGCGCTTCGAAGTCCTTGGCAGACTTGGCGTTCCCATTATACGACTCTACCTCGCAGTATGCTATCCAGCATCATGCTGAGCGAAGCGTGGTGCGTCATAAATCTTCGCCCTGTTTTTACGTGTTTGACCCCCGAGCGACTGCGCCATTATTAGATACAGCTTTCAGCCTTAACCCACTAAGAATTTCACGAAACCGCACCATGACCGAGGTCTCCTTTCTCCGTTTTCTGACGTTTATTAACCGCTCGACTCGCCCTCTCCTCCCCCCCACCCTTGCTTCCTCACGAAACTGCATCGAATTTATCGCCTCGTGTCAACGGCTCTCATGTTTGCCGTCAGCTACCGACTTGCCCTATCTGATTTCACGCTTGTTCCTCGGAATCATAAGAGCCCGAGATGTTGAGCAACAAGAAAATCAATATACAAATTGCCACATTTAAAACATTGTGTAATATATCCAGAAGCGAGGCAATTTCAATAATTAGAAAATCTTCTTATACGGAAACAATCCATGCTATTGTGTAAAAAGGGATAAAAGAATTATGTTCTATTTTTTTTTAACAGCATTACAAAAAATATAGTTTATAATAATCTTCGTAGATAATTAAAATCGTATTGCTAAATAATAAATAGCGTCAGTTTCTCCTCGATCTAATCCACTTTGATAACATAACGACTTCTTCATCCGACCGTCAGCACTCGAGTGTAAAGCCGGGATCGACAAATCACGGCCGGCTCGGGGTCAGAGGGCGAGCGACATGAAAAATTACCGACGCTTCCATGGAAAACTAATAACGCTCCGCCACATCAAACGTAATTCCGGGAAATGATTACGCGAGCCGCGACCGCCGCGGCTTATACGGCGGCGCAATGTTTAAGGTGGAGGTGATGCAGCCCTACGTCCTCGCCCGGTCGTGTGAGTAACGTCCCGAGTAATATTACGATGACAGTAATTGCCGCTTTGATCAATGCGAACCTGGCCGCGAGTAGGCGGCCCGTCACGCCACCGGGATTCAACGCGATCCTTTCCGGCCGTTCCTGCTCCCTTGGACGTGTTGCACGTATGCGCTTATTGCGAGGGGATGATACGAGCTATCGATCGTGCGGCACATTCTGCGTTTGAACTCGGTGAGAATAAAGGCCGCAAATGTCAAAGAGACAGTTTGACATTTCCTCTCATTGTCATTGCACATCTCTATTTGTTTTGCAAGTTGAAATGTCGCAGAGTGACGTTTCATAGCGAAGTGATTCTTTTGTGAAAAGATATTTTTAATCCATTTCTCCAAGAAACGTGAATAAAAAAATAAATAGGCATACATAAATATGCATGGATGTGACCAATCAAAAGATACAAAAATCACAATTTTTATAAAAATCTAAATCTCGAACAATGTCGAATTTACAACGATCAGGAAACGATTTTGTAATACATATTGCCGGACAAGTTAACGTTCGCGCTTAAAGTAATGAAAAGTGTATATCGAGCATATCGAGATATCGTTGGCCATTCGGTGTCGATTAAAAATTACGATTCTCGAAAATTGCCAGCGCTATTAGGAGTCGACGAATGACGCTGGCACAGCGCGACGCAACGCGGCGACGAAGAAAAAGAAAAGACACCGACCGCGCGAGCGACCGCTCTCTCTCTCTTTTTCTCGAGGGTTTTATTTGCGGCGGAATAAATAAAAATTTACGAGCAATTTACAGAGGGTCCTCAGCCGCCAGGTCAGGGGGATCCATCAATTTACTCCGAAGTGCTCGTTTGGCGCGCGGGCTACAAAATCGTCGACGAAGTTCTCTTTATGAAGCTAGAATAGATTAATGCTCTCGTTTGTTCGGTAATGGCCCCGATAAATTATCTTAATAGCTTGAGGCGGCTATAAATATATTCTCCCGCGCTCTTACGCTTGTTTTCCAGCTATACCGCGATCTCTCGCGCGACGATGCGACTGTCGAACCATCACATTTTCCGTGTCACTAAATCGGGGAGAAAATGCGTATTGTCAGTATCTAGAACGAAAGGATTTATCGTCCATCATCGCGGCGACGCAAATTGATTGATCGTAGATCTATGCGGAAAATGCTTTTATAGAATCCAAAGCGCAGCTTTTTTATTTTTTCCGAGCGAGTAAAATCATTTAAAACCTAACTATTGCTTTGTGAAATAAATGTTATAACTTGTCTAAAGGTCGGTATTCATAGTCAGTTCTTATTTCAAGACCGTCTTAAGTAATGTCTTAAGATGCTAATACGGCTCTGTGATTGGTTAAGGACATCTTAAGATTGTGCTTAAGACGGTCTTAAATATAAGAACTGACTATGAATACCGGCCTAAGACATAATTCTTCTAATCAACTTACTGAAATATTAACAGATAAATTATATATAAATTGTTTTCATAGCATCACATTATAACGATTCACGTTATGTGCTGTTAATTGCGGTTATGCTTGAAAAGTCGAGAAAGGGAGAAGAGAAGATCCCGAGAAAGAAGCACGCGGCGAAACGCGATGAAATGCGTCCCTGACGCATGGCCTGACCGAAAATAATCGGTTGCCATTAGCCGTGCTACACTCCACCGGAAGATCAAACGGATCCTCCATCCGTCAACGGCGCGCTAATGCACACGTTTCACTGTGCGCCGCCTGCGCGTCGGTATTTGGCAGAAATTAGGTTGGTAATGCGTCAGCGGCCGTTGCCGGGCGAGCACTTAACGCCGTAAAGTTGTTTGATGGCACCGCTATCACCCCTAACAGTTCCTAACAGTCCGACGCCCAGCCTCGCGCTGCGCCCCGAGAGTCTGACACTGCAACCGTGAGTTATTCACTTAATGCGGCCATTACGCGCTCCTCGATGGCGCTTCATCCTGATTTACTCGACAAGCATTTATTGCTTCTATCTCGGCCGGCGATATTAAACCCTCTGCTCGCATTTCCTACGTGCGTACGTTATACCTACCTATCTATACGACTCGCTCGACGGCATTGAAATTGATTTTGAGACGCGAGCAGCGTTGGCATAAACAAAATTTGGACAGTCGCCGCAAGCTTGTCGAGAGGATAACGAAGAATGATTATGTGAAGAGTGTTTTTCAAATAAAATGTAATAAATTTATCCAACAGAGTCTAATTTCGTTTATGTTTCTTTAAATTTTCGAAATTTCAAACTCTTATATTCTCCGTTATTTCTTATTGGCGTTGTTAAGAACGATGAATTAGAGGCTACCGAGAAAATTCAGCTTTTGACGTATAGATGACAATGATATAAAAGTGTCTATTATAGCGATTATTTTTAAGCTCGATAACAGTTTGAACAAATGACACGATCCGCGTTTATGGATATTGTAAGCTTCGCGTGAGAAACGACTCTTAATCATCGAGATGAAATTAACGGAATAATTATCAGGAGTTCTCTCGTGGTTCTTAAAAATAGAGATTCGCGTAGACCCCGATCGTTGGTGGTTGGCAGTTCGGCAGTTGGCATCCTTTGCGGCGCGCACAGTCCACAACTCCCTCCCCCCTCCCCACCTCCCGCTCTCTCGCTCTTTCTCTTTCTCTATCTCGTAGCACCCCGCTTGAAACCTCGTAAACCCGGGAACGACCAATTAAACGAAACGAGCAGCGCACTGATGCACTCTCCTCTCTGGCTGGTTGCCTGCCTCTGCCTGCCTGCCTGCCTGCCGGCATTACCTACAGGTTATACGACTCGCGGAATTACCCTCAAATTACACAGTTCGTACCGATGTGTGCACTTTCCCCCTCCTACTCTATACAGCGGCCGCGGTTCTGTATACTTACAGCTGGATAACAACCGGGCTGCTGCTAGCGACGCCACAATTCGCTACGAAAGAAGGAGGGAGAAAGAGAGAGAATATACGCTCTCGCGCAACCCTTGTTCTCTATCGAACTCAAACTTCAGCGAACTCGGACGAAGAGATATCGCGAGACTGCGGCCAGAGGTATACTTGGCGAAGAGCAGTAGACACGTTGATGATCGACCGGCAACCGAAGAAAGTGACGGTTATGAGGGGTGTTCTCACACGCATACCTCTGATTTCTAACCCGCTCTCGGAACAACATTCCTGGAACCTATAAACTTGGTAGTTGCCCGTTCGTCCCATTTTCTTGCCTCCGTATGAAAACGTTCCCGCGTGAGTTACACACCTCTCCAAGAACGCGGCAGTCAAGGCTAATTTTTCTCTCGCCAAGAAATGATTCGATAAATAAAGCAATTCGATTACCGAAATAAAAGAAAAAATTCAATATACGAGCAGACATAATAAGAAGCGATTTTATATATTATTTATATCGCGTTTAATCGACGATTTATTTCACAAATGTTTTGATATAAAAACTATGCTGTTCAGCAAATCCTTTTCGCACCGGCAATAGAGTCGTTAGATTACATCACAATTCCCTCTAGACAGAGTTATTAAGGGGCCAAGGTGCTCCCTGTCAAATTATCTGAATACTCTCCTCCTACTGTACGCCGTGTCGACGCCTATCACCCTAACACGCTCGGAGGGACCAGGTGCGAGCAAATAAAAAGCTTGACAACATAATTAAGCATTTAAAGCGTTACGCCTCTCTCTAGTTATGTCGTGATTTCATTTTTATAAAAGTTAGTGATAAGAAAATTTTTAGAGAGTCGCGAATAAAAAGATTTATCTAAAGTGGCTCATGTGATTGATTGATTATGTTCGCACGCTATTATTTAATATCGGCGATGTGGAAAATAGTTTATATCACAATGCTATATACTCGCCGATATTCTTCGCTAACTAGCGATCCAACGAAAAGGAAGAACGCTATCCAATCTTCGCGTGTTCGATTCTCTCTCTCCATCTCGATTGTGTAACGAGACGACTCTTCGTCGCCGCCGCGACTTTTTTTTTGCCTATACGAATTTCCGATTCCGCGAAGCGCCGTGCCGAAAACCGATCCGCATGGTCGTCGCCGTCGAATACATTAGTGATTCCTAACGGGCGACGCGCCGTAATGAATGTTTCCGGTGACAGCCGACAGCGGGGAATGCCTCCCGCGACAAACAATGCGGCTATGTTCATCGGAACCGCTTTCAACCCCCGTGTCTCTGTGTGCGCATCGGTAACATTTCGCCGCCGCCGCTACTGACAATGAGAGAGACAAAGATAAAGAGAGAGAGAGAGAGAGAGAGAGAAAGAGAGGAGTCACCACCCCGCGCTTGCTCGAAATTCATTCCTCTCATGCCCGATCCAACCGATCGCTTTCTTCGTTCTTCGAG
>NW_021849297.1:4502481-4506264 GCF_003651465.1 Formica exsecta | reverse complement strand
AATGCCGCTCGTTCGATCGTATGCACGAATCTAGTGGATTATAGCTCGTCAGATTCTGGCCCTACGGTTTTGCGTCACGAGACTTTCGGAAACTAGATATACGTTCCTCGCGTAGCACTCGAACAATTTGGTAGATATAGGCATTTACAATTACGCGTTTAATCCTGGGACACTGATGGAAGATGATCACCCATTGACATTTACATTTCCGTTTTACTCTAACAATAAAAGCTAACGAAAAGCTAGCGAATTCAAGTAAAGAAAATAATTGATTAATTCTTAATAATTTGTAATTTATACGTGATAATTGTAAAAGAAAACATTTCAAGCTAATGTATCAAATTATCTGTTTAGAATTATGTATTATAAATTATGATATTAATTATAAATAATATATTTCAAAAAAGAAAGAATAAATCTCAACTTTTGAAATAAAAAGTGTGCCTAATACTATTTTTTAAATTTATTTTATGAAATGACCTATTTTATAAAAAAAATTAAATGTATATTAAATGTAGCCAATTTTTAATCGGTTACGTGGCACGATATATCGTTGTTATCCGTGTTGCTTTCGCCAGGACCAAAAAAGTAGGTTTCAATGGACGTCGCGCACCAAAGGACTCTCTAGGGCGCCGTCATATCCCGTAGATCTAGAGTAACCAAAGTGGCCGTTACATTGTGGGAGGTCTTAACATATTCAAGTCGAAAATTGGCCGATCTGTTAGCGATGCGGTATGCATGCGTCCGAGTAGCGGGGCGCGAAACTACACCCGTGGTCTTCGTTCCGCATTGCATGTGTGCTGCGCTCACATTTCGAGCACCACCGGCGGATTCGATGTTGGAATGCGGGGCCACTTGTAGGGGCCACCCAATGCCCGCGGAGTCCATTTCCATTGTTGGCGGCTGTATCGGTAGCTGGCCCGCGAGAATTCCAAAGCATCGTACGGAGATACGATTCGTTCGTGTCCTGCAGCAAACTATCGTCCTGCTCGCATCGTTCGCATTATTTATACAGTGATCCATAATATCGGTGGCGAAGATGGTATCTCACAGTGGGATTATGCACGAATCGACGAATCTTTACGCTTGATGCCCCAAAAACTTATAGTAATAAAATAAAAAAAAATGATAAACTCTAATCCATCAACCAATAAAGATAATATTACCTTTTAACGTTAAACTTGATAATACATTCTAAAAGATGCATCTTTAAACTGTACGACTTATTAATGCTGTCGATATACATATATGTAGTATGAGTTTAATAAAAAAAAAAAATTATTTTAATGTATAATGTCTATTGTAGGCTTAATTTATTATAAATAGTATAATAGAATTTACTGTTTATATATTTTTGAATCATAAGTTTTTTTATAATTTATGCTTTAATATAAATCATTTAAATTCTCGTAAAAATTTTAAAGAGTACGCTTTAAAGAACACGTTACATTTGATTTTCGTTATATAAGTACGTAAATGCAAAAGAGAGCATAATTTAACGCGGCGCATTTGTGGACGAGACCGGGCCCAGTAGTTGATTTCCATTGTTGGCGGCTAACCAGCCCGCAAGAATTCCAAATCCTTGTACGGAGATTGAATTTGCGCCACAGCGTTCCGCGTGATTCCTACTGTTTGCATTGCCCGCATTATTTGTACAGCGGACCGTAACCACACCGTACAGTAAAGACATCCTGTATCGTTCATTGGATCTTCGAGGGTTTGCGTTTTAGACCACACAATGTGGGTTCGCGTTCTTGCATCTGGGATTTAATGGATATAACATGTGCGAAATAATCATTACGTTGAAAAGAGCTTACTTTAGGAAGGAACTCGTTTAAGCTCAAACATTATTGAATCTCTTTCATGTCGTCGAAATATCGGATATATTAAATCGGAATTAGCTTAAGAGCTTCAGAATTTAATCAGGATTTGTAGGTATATTATCGCGGAAAACAGATAACTGTCAATTCAAAAACGGAAATTTTTAAACACCAGAAAACGTAGTGCATACCTGGCATGAGTTTAATAGCAGAGAAAGAGTAAAGAGCAAAGTTCTCTTTCGGCGGAAGTGTCGTAAATTTTCCAGATTCGAGCAGAACGATATATAAAACGTCGAACAACTCGTATTTACGATCATAAATAAATATAGTACGCTATTAAATCTCTTCTACATCTGGACTGCGTTACGACGCGATCTCGAGAAAACATTCATTCGAAGGAACGAACATGTGTACGTCCGAGTTCAATCGTCATCCGATGGTACCGCGGAGGAATGCCACGAAAGTCGCGCCATAATTTCGTCTCTCACACGAACAAAAACGAGCGTACGTTATGTTGCATCGCGTAATCTTACGGCGAGCAAAGCATGTTAACAAGCGTGCATGCAAGTCCGGTAATAAACTTTCGGTTGCCCCGTAAGCGACCTATGTGAACTTAGCACCCGACTTTAATAAAAAATTTTTTTGGTACATGCATTCGATTACGCTCGGTTTCTACCCGTTTGTACCACTTTTTATTTTGTTTGTACCTCAAAGAGGTAAAAGTTACGAGGGGTTAAAATTCAAATACATTTTCCTAGCCAGCGTACCATGTTTGTTACAACAATCAACGTAGCATTGCCAGGGGCGGATCCAGCTTGATCTCAGTTTGTCATTTTTTTACACAAAAAAGATTAATTTAAATTAATTTAGATTTAGATTAATTAATTAAATGCAGCGTATTTTTCGCGTGGCAAAAACGTGTAAGATAACTTGAAACGGAATACGAATTACCGACAATAAATTTTTTAAATTAGTCCTATTGTATATTATAGATTTTTCTATTAGTACAGTTTAGAATTTTTAAGGATTCTAAACTCGCGGATATCAATGTATATTGTATCGATATTCAAGAATTTCAGGAATACGAATTACATGAATAATTATGTGTGTAACACAACGCGACTTGAAATACTCTCTTTATTAGAGAGATATACTCTCTTTATACGAGCGATATGAAGGCGTTTCGAACAACACTTTGTGAGCCATGTATCCGTCCGCGTCTGTAGGTAGTTTCAGCGACGAGGCGCGACGTCACGCTGCCATGAATGGCCTAAGATTCATGCCGACCCCGCGCTTGATCATGTAGCATGGGGCCTTTAGAGAGCAGCGGAGTGGTCGTTGATCAGAGGCGAGGTTATCTCTTGTCTCTGCGAGAGGCGGCCGAATGAAAGGTACCGACAACATCCAGCAGCGGGCCATACATCAACTCGCGGCCTGAGTAAATAAGCGGTGCCATGAGCGACCCTCCCAGCTTCCCTCCCGCCACTCGTCTCGCTCGCTTCTCGGCATAAGTCTCTCGTATACACGATACCGCAATGATAAGTGTCCCATGAAAAATTCGATCATCCCGCATATTTTTTTTATCGTTCCATCAAATATCTCGCAAACAGCTGGCTCGACGTCGAACGAATACATAATCGAATATACAATATAAAATTACACGTTGTATACTTTACTTACACATCTTAATCGACGTTCGATATTCAGCACGTTCGCATTCTATCCTATAATCATGCAAACACCTGCCGCGATAGCAAATTATCGCCGTGAAAGATATATCTGTATGTTACATTAAGAATGTTAAATGAAAGTCGACAGTCGTGTATGTGTGTACAAGGCGTTAAAGGAAAATCTATTCATTTTGAAAGACATATACGATTATTCATCTTGTAACCGGTGAGATTTATATATATATATATATATATATAAATTAACTGTTAAAATATTTGGCTATGTTCGACTT
>NW_021849297.1:4478258-4502221 GCF_003651465.1 Formica exsecta | reverse complement strand
CTATAATATATAAAATGAATAATTTTGTACAAAAAGACTAATTATTTAAAATAATTTTTAAATAATTTAATTAAGAATAAAATTAATATATTTTTATATTAACAACATTATTTTAATTATGACTCTAGTCATTCTCTTCGTCATCATTCTGGATATTATCGCAATACTTAGAAATCGCAATACTCATCGATATTTTTATTAGCAACCGACAGTTGCGCAAGAAAAGATTCTTGCAACTTAATGAAATTTAAAAAAAAAACCGTGATGCATGCTGCGTAAATAACTCACGATGAGATGATCGATTCAATACATTTGTCATTGCTCTTTGCGAAATTAATTATAGACTTGACTGGAGACAGAGATTGATATATAGCGCGATAAGTCAATTTTTATTTTACACACGTTGCGCGTTTTTAACAATCGAGTTTAAATATTGATTTGCATAAAGAATGGTACTTTTTCATTAACCAGAAAATTTATTTTACACGCTACTGGCCGTATTTTCCTTATGAATTTTTATTAATCCGTTTTGATATATTACGGACATTTATCTGAATTGATTATATTGGAGATCTATTATTCATAATAAATGGGGCGAGTTAAGAATTTTTAATGTTGGCTAATTCGGAGTTGTTCTAATTTCTAATATATTCGTATTGTATCTGACGTTCTTTGTCCTTTGAACTCATTTCCATTTATCACAAGGCATTGATCCCGGGATCACGGATGACTTTGAAGCGAGATGATTGAATTGCTTAGTTTATTCAATTTTGTGGATATATCGCGGAGAAACATCCCACGAGAGTACATCTCCTCAAGACCTAATAACAGCGGTAAAGTCACGGCCTTTGAGCAATTGTGCCATCTCAGATTACAATCTACTTTTTCAAATGTAGTAAAAAGATCTTTAACATAATGTTTATCAAATTTTCTTTGTTATTTCAAAAAATTTAATACTTGGTAAAATTTTAAATTTCTATGCAAGAACTGTTTTTGACGGTCGTATTAACGTTATATCACTATAATGCTATATTCCTCCTCAAGAAAACAATTATATGTAAATAGATGACGCAATTTTTCATAATATACTTACTTGCAATATAATATATCGTCGCGTCATTAAATGTAAAATACTAGAGCAACTTGCATCTCGTTGCTCTCTGTCGTAATACGCATATTTCAAATATATATATACCGATAAACATTCCTAAAATAAAATAGCTATCCGGTTGGCAGTTAAACCGGTAATATGTTATAGGAGTAAATGGCCGGATTCTGATAAACACAAGTTATACGCTTACGCGCAATGTCTTTTCGGCCGTCCAATAAATTAAAGCTTCCTCTTTCCCCTTTGGCGCGCGAGCATCCGCCGTTCGATATGAAAACGTTAGTATGATTATAATTTATTCTTGATTAGCATTAATCCTCACGCTCTCACTCGGTCCCTCCCTCCATCCCTCTCTATCCCTTTATCCTTATTCACAATTTCTCCCCGCGCCACTTCTCTTTACCTCTCTTTCAGCATTAGCTTCACCGTAGCTTTTATTGGACCATTGGTCCGGCCGTAACTTACACTTATGATTATTAATGCCGACAGATTTATCGGGGATTGGCACGAAAATCTGAAACGTGAAATAAAATGGTACATAAATTCAATTAAGGCCGGATGCCGCGTCGTGAAAGTATCATGGCCTATCGTGTGGCGTGTTTTCCTAAGTGACTAGATTACCGCTGGATATCGTAGATATTGATAACTGGAGTATTTAATTCGATTATAAGTTGAGAATGATACAATGTTCTCCACGAACACGCCTTCAAATATGAATCAAAGCCGCAATACGTTTCCGTATAACGGAGAAAACGAATGAAGATATCGTGTATCGACTATGCAACGGTCGGATTAAGTACTATATCAAATACTTAATCCAAGCGGCTGGTTCAAAATTATTACAATTGCTAAATTTTAATGTTTATCGCTATATAAATCGTCTCGTCTTATCTAACTACGCGCGAGTTAGATAAACTCGTCAATTACGCTATCGCATAATATTGTTTTGAAAAATCTGTAAGAAATATTTATTCATATGCGGTATATGTCATTCGAGAAGTAATTAAGGTCAAGGAGAAAAAAAAATTGATGAATTCTCTAATATGCTAATTATAAAAAAGCTCGAACGTCATTATAAGTCGTTAATCACTTGCAGTCTTTTAAATGCTTCGCGACCTCACTCAATTAGCTGTTAACTCAGCGCGATTGCTTCTTTCCCTCGCTTTTTTATACACGGGATATTTTTCTCGAAATCCTGTAACGTACTGGGTAATTATAAATATCAGGATGGGCGATCAATATCGGCGCATCGCGTTAGTCCGAGTGACGTTATCAATTCAAAACCGGTATTAACTACGGTAAGAAAAAGCATCAATAACCAAACGCGTCAAGATGTCACCACACTTGATTAATGGAGTGACTGTTGGGTGGATAATGATGGATGAGGAGCATGTCGTTTCTGGATATGGATGACTAATCAGTCCACATTCGTTCCATCGAAAATTTTACTATTAAATTTATGTAAGCTGTATCTCTCTCATATTCTCGATAGTAATATTTATAACAATATTTATAACAATATTTATGCGCTTATAATATCTATGAATGCATATTACATGAAACTAGACTTGTTATCTCCGAGAAATGGAAGCTTTCACTAATGTATGAAAAAATATGTTTAGAGTATAAAATGAGCGCGAATGATTATTTAAAGATATGCAAAAAAGACCTGTGCATTGCAAACACACGCAAAACACTTTAGATATATTCTGATGGTTTTTAAATAGATCCGTAAATATTCGACATGTTAATATGGGATATGTGTATAATACGCCAGATAAAGCGCATACTATCTCTGCAAGACACATTATTTATCGACGGACGCGGAAATGATGCGCGATATCCCAATCCGTATCGCGACGAAATATACGATATTTTACGTATCCCGCAATCTATAATTCTTAATCTGCGTTTGTATTCGCCGATCCCCGGAGACTCGAGAGCGACATTAGCCACTCTTATCCATTCAAACAAAATGTCAAAGTGCCAGATGATAATGCGCGGAAGATAAATCAAGCATGCTGAAAAGATGACGGTGATAAATGTAAACACGTCTGCCAGGCGGCCCGGGAGATAGTTACCGAGATACACGACAGGTCGTGACTGATGGCGATGTCGTGAGATGTGGTATCATAATAATTCATAAAGGCCGAGGCCAGAGGCTTAATCGCTGATTAATGAAAGAACAGACTTGTCTCGATCTCCGTTCCTTCCTTTTCTCATTACATCTCGCTTCTTCTTGTACCGATCCTCTGACGTACTTCCCGCTTCTTCTCCTTCTTCTTCTCCTCTTCCACCTCTTTATTCTTCTTCTTCTTCTTCTTCTTCTTCTATTTCTTGGCACAACGGTGCTGCCGCCTGACGTATGTATATGTACCGGCAGAGTGGGACGAGTAATCCGACATGTGTTCGTTTGGGCGATAGACCCAATTAATGTTGCGGCGGCCACGCTGTCCTGTCGAGTCCATAATTCACCGGGGATGGCCCCTTGCATTAGATTCTTCGAAGCAGGGACGGATATACGGAGATGCAACGAATGCGCACGTTTTAACTTTATTCATACTTAATACCGATTGGCGTCAATCCTGCTTTTTTAATTTATCATCTCGGATGATATTAGGATTGATATATATATATATATATATTTTGTTAGATCATGATAAATAATTAAGGATAATAAGTCCGTAAATAATGCCTTAATTCCTTCAACGGGCCACTTCTTGTTCTAAAACGACTTTTCTATCGATCAAATGTCCTTAGCAAATAAAAATATCGAAGTAATAATTTCGCGATTAAACAATTTCGGCATAATAAATAAACAACTGCATAGAAACTTTCTCTTTCTCATCTTTGACATCTTTAAACTCGTTTATCTACATTCATCTCGAACTTCTTCGAATTGCGTATTTCATTTGGGACTTGGTCACTTTCTTTCTCTTTACTCTCCTCTTTCATATCTGTTTAGCTTTGTGTAGAACAATAATTTTATGTACTTTGAAGATTTAATAGATAATTATATGCACAACGAGATAACAGAAGATAATGCTTTTATCGGCAGTGAACCTGACCATGTATTTACCGCCATCTAAAGTTATCTCCCATCAACTTGCAATCTGTTCATTCTCAAATTGCTTTAATTTCAAATGCATTTCAAAAAAGATGTACCATCCTCGGGGTGGTTAACTTAACAGCCAATTAACACGAGATGCTATTTTGAAGAGTATATACGACGACACCGCGTGGCAGTTGTGCTAGGTTCCAGATCGATTATAATTCACGTTGAATATTTATATCTGAGAAATGAATATTTATAACGGAAAACATATATAACATCTTGCTTATAGGGTATATATACGCGCCTATATATTTAAAAGAATTGCTATTTAATGATTATAACGTAAACTGATGATGTAATACTGCTATAAAAGTAATTTCTGATATTTTATTCTCCATAAATATATCATCGTAATTTCCAAGATCTGTTCCCGATTAGCAAGCGGAAGAACATTTATTACTTGTATATTGCCTGTTATAATTTGTGAAATTTCTACACATTTAGACATTACGTGTTGCAACAACGATATTCAAGAAACAGTTTTTTAATTACTATACGGCGTATAGCCAATAAGTAATAACAAGCTCGATAATATTTCACAGACAAGGCGGTAATCTTATTTCTTAATTAAATGAAAAATACACGTTCCTGATTGCAATTGATCGAGTTATTGGAGTGAACGTAACGGTACAGCATTCCTGTTTCAAAGAAACAGCCGCCATCCGCCGCTCAAGTAATTACGCGCAATATACGCAATGCACATACAAATACTTTCTTATACTTGCCATTTAAATGGCTGTTTAAAGTTCCTAAAGCTGTTATTCGAGACGTGCGATTATTTGCTGCCAATTTGGCCAAGGCGGACTGATTCAATCATTACCTCGTTTCGTTTATCGAAGCTCGTATATTATAATATCGCGCTATCTTTATAAAACACTCTTGATATCGCAAAATAATTAAGAGATTATCTCGTATTAAAAAATACCAAAAAACACATATACCATTTCCTGGAAACTATATATGGATATCAAAATAGATGATCGGAATATGAATTACTTCCCGAGAAACAATACGTCCATGAAATTCAAACCGAAATATCGAGGATCACCATCTTGACCATTGTTACTCTCCAAAAATTACTCATGTCTACAACGGATTATGTAACCGCATTCGCGACGCGCAAAGCTTTCTTCGCTGCACAGACGTTCGTTCGTCGGTTCGTTGGTATTCCGAATCATCCTCGATTCCCCGTCCGGCTTCGCCGTGGACGCGTGTTGAGAATGATACATTATTTCCCATGCGAATGTTTCTTTGCCGCGTAATGGCCGATAAATAACACAAATTAATGCCTTATTCCAGACATGTCGGTTATTTATGCCCCGGAATAACTTTATCCCGGCGCGTGATTACCGGCAAGCACGCAGCCCATGCGTTCTCTCTCTCTCTCTCCCTCTCTCTTTCTCTTTCTCTCGTTCTACACTTACTTCGACTCCCATACGCTTTTATACGCGCACACAGAGCGATGCACACATACACAAGACGCGCCGTTCCCCAAGAATCGTCTTATCGCGAATTATCTACTTTGACTTACGGAATGTAGGTGAACCCGTCTTGATGTATCTACACCCGTAGTGAAAGAACTCCGCGGTCGGATTTGGAATCCGACGGATAGACGTTACCGGTCCGACAAACTGCCGCTTTCGCACATCACGACCAGATCTCGCATATAGGTTTACTACACCGTTCATATAGCCTGTCAGCTTAAGAGATACCATTTGTACGTACCTATAATACATAAACTTGCTCTATACACATATATATACTTGCGCTCTTACAGCGCGTTCTTGGCAAAAATTTATAGCGCGCGTATGTTAATCTTTGAAAAAATTAAATTTTTTTTTCTACACGGAATGCTTTTTTCTACTTAGAAAAGAACATGGTTTGCCGAAGCTCGAACGATATTTCGCATTTTATTAACCGCTAAGCAACTTTCAAAGAGAAACCAAAACTGTCTAATAAAACTGACGTGCCGAAAAGTAGCTTTCGTTTATTTTATCGTTTCGAGTTCCATGCATCACCATATATTCACGAATATTATACTTAAAAAGTTGTTGAAAAAATATTGAAAATATGTTATACACTATATACGTTGTATATGCATAAAAAATAAATTTGAAGCAACCGAAAAGAATGCACATAAGTGTCGAAAGCGGAGTCTGTTGTTAATTTTACAATGCTTTTAAAAGCGGTCTTTCCTTTGTACCGTTTTATGACTAGCGGCAGCCTTTTATAAGATAAGGGAGATTTCCTCTGAAACCCTTTCCCCATTTTTTGCTGTCAAATATCTCTCCCCTTTCTTGCTGGCAAATATCTTTTCTGTGAATTTCGTGTAAATTTTGCAGCACTATATAAAATCGCTCTATATAGAATCATTTGTTACAATGTAGGGGCTAAAACTCGTTACGTTAGGCAGTAAAATGTTAAATTTATATAAACTCACTAATCGCATTCAATACGTTACACATGTATATTGTAATGGCCGTAATCATTAACATATTTTCAAATAATATTTACGCATACTACTTTACGCAATATGTTTATACTCTACAAGATATTATATATGAACCCATTATGTTTACATAAATAAATAAATAATTTAAATATTAATACATGTGTCATTATTTTCTATTTCAAATAAATCTTGATTTTCTTAGTATATCATGTAAATCAATCGTTATCTTTGAATCAATCTAAGAATTCTCAGATTAATTTCACGTCATAAATTTGTCATGCATGTGAAAAAAATATAAGCAAAAAACTTAGCATAATATTAATACATTATTCACTGGTATTTCACTTTCGAGAGTTTGTAATTATTCAAAGAGCTTGGGATTACCGGTCACGTAAGTATTAAGACGAATGTGCTGCTTATTTTGCGAGTTCGATATCGAGAAACGAAATCAAGGACGATTATTTATGCACGCGACGCGTGTCCCATATCGGCCAAACGAACGTGTCAATATACAGAGGGCTGTAATTTAATGAACCTTGCATTTTGAAATTGACCGATTAAAGATTTCGCCGATTCAAATTGCGCTGTTCTCGATATTACATTCTTACGCACGTATCGTATAATTATTATTAATGCGCGAGATTAACATGTATCTTTCTGTCCTGAATTACACATCCAGCGTACGTTGAGTGTATTTCTTTGATGTATTTCATGGCGCGACTTACATCTCAACGAGAAAACTGTCTTCATAAACTTATTTTAACACGATCTCCTGTCTAAAGTAATATATCATGATGCATAAAATCTGCTCAGAGATAACGATCGAAAATTCTTGACGTTTCTCGGTCGTATAAACTACGACGACTCCCTCAGCCTTCTTCACGGTTGAAGTAACGCTAAAGTATATATCTACGTAATTATTCACACGTCTTTAGAGTTTCCAATCACGTACGAGATAAGACAGATACGCCGTTTATCTCGCGGATCCGAATCAAGAAAGAGACCGAACCCATGGCTGAGAGTAATGCAATTCTTTAAACAGCTGACGCGCGACTCCAATCATTGGCAGTTGTGTCGAACTCGTTTCTCGCCTAAGAATAAAAATTGTCGTAAATCGATTCGATATCGAGTTTCACGCGACGCTTAACTCAACGTACTTCCATCTTGGACAAAAATAATC
The DNA here is from genome assembly GCF_003651465.1 of Formica exsecta. Taxonomy (NCBI): domain Eukaryota; kingdom Metazoa; phylum Arthropoda; class Insecta; order Hymenoptera; family Formicidae; genus Formica; species Formica exsecta. The sequence goes on along the minus strand of NW_021849297.1, from coordinate 4,494,366 downwards.
AACCAATATTTGCAATGTGGAATGACAGTTTGGCAGAATTATTTTAGATTTTTCAGAGCGCGTATCCCCTATAGAATCGTAAAACGAACAAATAAAGAAGCATTTAACTCTTTCGTGAATATTATCGCGAGTGTGCCACGACGCGACTAAACTTTCCGAGGATATGACATCGACCACACACAACCAGACTCGCTGATTGGGTTCGACATGACGGAAACTCTATTGGCGCGTTGAAATACAAGACTGCTTTTTCGTTGCGTTTTCGAACTCTTCATAGCACTCATCCCGGTGCTTTCGCTAGTGAAGGCCGATGTTGTCGCGCTAATTGCACGTCCAGAACACAATTTACAGGCGTTGAATCGCCAACCGCCGTTTTGCCGTGTAAGAAGAATAAGAAGAATAAGCGAGAAGAAAAGAGAGAGAGAGAGAGAAAACAGGAGATATTTCATGGGAGGATGACAGTATTCTCAAAACATTAATAATTTCTATATATCGGGATCAACATTGTGTGCGTATCCCCAACGAATTGCAATTTTATCGACCGTAAATTATGTAATCGCGTAATTTATAATGTCGATTAATATCTCTCGTTAATTTGTGTTCTTAATTACATCCATGAGTTGCAGCGTGAGATCACACGCGATCAATTACGAAATACGAACGAATGTATTCGCGTGAATGCAAAAACACAAACGCATACTCGCAAAGAGTCACCGGCTGTGTCAAATTGAATAAAAACACGATTACACGCCGAAGGATTTCCAATGACTCCGGACGCGAGAGCGATTAAAGAGACTGACGTGCGGAGATCGAAAGAAAGAGCGTATATGTGTTTTGTGTTGTTCGCCGGGACGGAAGGAAAGTTTACAGGCCTGCTAACCCCGTAGGGACCGTCCCTCTTCTTCTCTCCCTCTTCGACCGTACATCGATTCGTTTGTCAAGTAACTTTCGAGTCCGGGGGTGAGCCAATATTTCAGGAACAGCGGAACCAAGATTGAGGCTAGGAAGCGATGGGGAGGCTGCTGACCGCAGAGAAGATAAATTTGTTCCGCAATTGAGACGGGCGTGCCGCAGTAAATCTTGTCTATTAGGTATCTCTTCTTCTTCCCCGCCGCAGGTATAAAACTATAAATCGAGAGTAGAAAGACACCACCGTATTGAGCTTGACCGCTAAGAATCACGCGTATAAGGAAGAAAAATTTTCATCTGGTACAAGGAGAGGATTCTCACTCGAGTCTCGACGACTTATTATTCTCACTGTATATACACTATGACAGACGTCGGTATCTCTTCGAGAATATAAGCGCAAAAGATATCTGACGTAAGCGCGATTTTGTAAACTTTATTTATTCGGGATACACTAACTTTATAGTCTCAATTTGATACAATATTAATACCAAAATCGAGAATAAAATTACAGCGCGAAATAATTCATATTATATTTTTTCTTTATTATTACGATCGTTCTTATTAATGTTTTTTTTTGTCTCGTGCTTTATTATTAAAAATTAGGAAGAATAAGATATATATTAAATAGCGAAAAAATAGGATATATCTTAAACCGTGCAAATATATTTGCGTTACTTGCATTTACTTATGTAAAGGTCTTGTGCATATCTCTCGTAAAACGAAAAGTGGTAATCTGGAAAGATTACAGCGACCATCGACACATAGCACGAGACCTCGGTGTGTAGGTATCGAATTCAAGAAGCAGGTAGAAACGAATTCTTTCGACTTTTACGATACGACGGCATCTTCGAGATGCATCGTTGTGATGCAATTTCTGGTTGCTGTTCTCATTGTACGCAAAACCGAATGTGTGAATCGACCGTACACAAAGAACGATGAATAGCAAAGGACTGCGGAGCTGGGTCGGTAAAGAAAAGTCGGATACTTAGAGTGTTTAGACAAGCTGTCACCCAGCAACAATGGAAAAAATAGAGGGGTTTACGTCAGGCAATAAATATATCCCTTTAGGGATGAATTTCCTTCGCGGTTCGAATACGTCTACCGGTATGGATACATCGTATATTGTCAGATTATAATTAGATCCCCCAAAAAATAATATTTTTGTTTCGTTTTCACTTTTGACATTCAATTTCCTTCCAGGTAACACAATGACGCGGTACAATCGCTCAATTCTCGTATCGATATTACATACACACATTTCTCGGATACACATTAGTCACGATTAATCGTAAGAAAACAAACGACGACCGATGACAAATGCGCGATATTTCGCGCTTACATGATAAATCGATCATACGGAGCGGCAATTTAGCTATCCAGAATCTTTGGCCGAATGAGCACGTGGTATCTCTAATGGAGTCGTTGTTTGTTCAACGGGCGCATCTCGAAACACGTTGGTGTACGCGTAACCCGCGCCGTTAATACGTCCGATACCTTGATCGCGTAATCTTTCGCAGGGGCAGGAGGTAATTAGCAGTAACGGACGGTTACGTCCGATATACGAACAATGGAACATCGGCGATGCGATGGGAATAGGAAGAGGGCGATGGCTGAGCGAGTATGATAAATGAACGGCGCCTGACAAGCGGCCATCGTTGCCCGATGATGGATGGCCGGCGGTCCCGCTCCCTAATTATTTCATACTTTGCAATCAGAACGATAATCCATCCGCGGTACCTGCAGCCTGTCACGGATAAATCATCGGTTATCATTCCTGAGTCACAACACGTGTGCGTATGTTCGTGCAAAGGGATTGGACGGGAGTAAATATATATAGAAGAAAACTGTGTTGCTCGCGCGCACCGTGTAGTTTGTCATTTTCACTTGTCGATCGAGAGTTTTATCATCTCGCAAGAAGATATCACTTTTATAAACAATTCGGGCGAATTAAAAGAGATCGAAAGTTTCTTCAATTTTTTTTTTTTTTTTTGAATATTTATATAATCTCTTTTCGATTCATAAGAATTAAAAGAAGATTGACATCTGTCGATTGCTATTAGCATAAATTGGATTAGTGCACGTATTAATGAAACGTATTTTTCCGATTGAAATTACGGGAGAGGAAAAAATAAAATGATGTAATCTCTTCTTTGTGTATAAATGTAAATCAGGACTAAATATCTTTTATGATAAATGAGAATATTTATAAATTTAACATCATATACATGTTTAAGCATCGCCTAATACTGATTAATTGCAACTTTTTTTTGTGATATTATTTTATATTCGGACCTTCGCGTTCACACTTGATTTACGAGTCGACACAGATATCGAGAATTCCTAAGATAGATTGCTAGAAATTAAAACCTCTTAAGAGCGTACTTTAAGCTCGGGTTATGTAGTAGTAACAGTTAAAAGTGACCGAGCAGATGGCACCGGTGCCAAGCCTTGACGCTCCATTTTACAGACAGAAATTATCCAGCCAGAGCGCTTTCACCATCTTTCACGACCCAGTCGTAAAACTCTACACACGTTTGCGTATCATGATTGTTAAATTCAGTAAATCTCGAGAGTATTTCCAAGCGTCGCGCAATAATTGCTCGGCAGGGTACGCCCAGCGTAATAATTAATTTGGAGGCAAAGTTCTGAGAAAGGTATAATATAGTATTATTAGTACTCAAAAACGCGCACACAATTCATCCAAATTCATCTAAAAGAGATAAATTAAATCACCCTATATAATATAGACGAATTGTTCTTTATATAGAATTTTTAATATTATACGCGCATCGTGCGTTGTACGTAGTTTGCAGTGATAAACTCACCTTTTGCAACGCCACCCTATAATACACAAACAACTTATAATGACAAAAAAGTCTACGATATCGTGGCTAAAATTAGCGTTTGCATGATTAGTGGGCTGTCGAAACCGACGTTTAAACGGTATTAAAACATATCCTATGCACGGTTCGCGAACCATCCTAAGACGTTTATTATCGTCAGCAAATGCATTATGCGATTGTCTTGTCGCTGTATTATAAATAAAACCTTGTCATTTCTATAATGTTCATGTACCTATTTACTATTCTATATAATTCATACCTGAACACTCGTAATCTTTTGTGCCTTTCGTTACATGTGCAATTGATTTCTGAAAATTCTTTACTTGTTTTTTACGCTTAAAAAAAAGTATATACAATTTCCAATGTAATCTCGATTGCTTTGTATATTTGTTATTCGTTTCATGTGTCAAGATATTGATGACGGCGGCACCGTGTAGTTTACATTAGTTTCGTAAAGACCCTCTCTTCTTCTTTTCTCATTTCGTAATAGCACCGATGCCAAGGGGCGATTCTCTTCCCTTCCTCCTCCCCTCCCCCTCCCCCTGCCTCCGCCCCGGGAGGACGTCAAGGCAATAATTTGAAGAATACTATACCAAAGCGCCGCGCCATGCAAACAATCGAGCCCGCCGTGTCTAATTGCCACAGATGATTTTCAAACTGCCCGTCATCCCGCGCCTAATAAATGGATACAGCGGATCCCTTAAGTAGTATAAGACCCGACCATTATTTCCGACGAACGCCGAAGGTTACAAAGGGCTGTCTAATTTACCTCCTGGCGGCGCCGGCGCACCATGTTGGCCGCCACTCTCGTCACGTTCGTCGGATGACCTGCGTGATCCTGGTAATCAACCGCCAGCGAATTTTCGATGTCGGTAGCCTCCATAACTTTATAAACGACAGGGATAACGTTGTAATATAGATCGAAAGTTTCGTATAAATAAAAACAAAAATTAAATGTAATAGAAATGTTCCTTCACGAGTGCTGATCTCTTCTCTTACACAGACGCTTTTATAAACATGTAATTGTCCAATTAAACGTTAAAAAAAAATGTATCCGCTAACTCATCAATTATAATATGAAGTCAAGATAATCACGTTATATGAGAAAATTTTCACATCGCTCGATCGTATAAATAGACCGCTGTAAATCATGATTAATTGAAAAAACTTTTAATCATCCATCATCCCGTTAAATAAAATATATACATATTACGAAGACTTTTCGATAACACGACGATACATCAACAATACAGATTGCGGAGATCCCACGAGTGTGAGCGCGTTACGCGGTTTCAAAGGGAGACACACAGACAGGGAGGGGAAGGACGGGTAGGGTAGAATCGAGACAGGAAACGCCGTTACCCGAGCGGCTCTTTGATGTCGGATGTTTACTTTATGGCCGCGGCATGATTGTGACAGCGTCGGGCTGCACCGAAGGGCCCGTGACGTCATAAATGAGGTGGTCCCTCCTCTCGCGTATTCGGAGACCGTAGCCCATGCCGCCCAACTTGACTCCCACCCTCGTCTCCTTCCACTTCATCGCATAACCCACAAACGCCAGCAATCTCTCGACTATGCAACCCCTTGCGGACACAGCCAGTGTCGTGTTAAAAGCACTTGGTACTTCATATAATACATCAAACATGGTTCTATTTGCGCAGTACGTTACTTGTTTGTCGAGTTACACGACAAATTTATACTCAAATTTATATATGAATAATTAATATTGAGTTTTTTTACGAGTAAATATCGCTTTTAATGAAATGAGGAAAAATTAAAATGTACGATATCCTTTACCAAATTGTTGAAATATTTGTATAATGTGTACAATATTCTGAAAAAATTACTTTTTTTCCATAGTCATGTATATTATATATTTTAAATCTCACACGAGTACAATTTGATACGAGACCCCGTTGAAAAATAAGTTATATGGAAATTTTAATAAATGGTATAGTTAAAATCATGGTCGAGAGAGAGCGTATAGATAAAAAGATGAAGTTCTTGGACGATCGCGCTGTATGACGATCCTGATCGTCGCTAACGCGATGCTTCAACGAAGAGGTAAGCTAGTCGAGGTTTACGAGCTGGAAGAGCCTTGTGACGAGGGCCATGGCTTTACGTCGTCGTGTGTCACGCATCGTTACTGCCGCAATGCCGTTATGAGACGTTTACGATAAGATATGTCGCACCTTTCGCCCCTGACAGCCCACAGATTTACCGTCAGTGGTGAGAATATAGCTTAAGGAAGATGGAACGTGATGAGGAAGGGGGCAAGAGGCAGGGATGGAGGGGAAGGGGGCAGAGGGTGCCACGTCATGGTGGCAAGAATGGCGGTGTCTGAAAAGCATCTTTTGCTTGGCTGTCCGAGGAACAATATTATACGCTTAATGACTTTGGCTGTTTCGTAAAATTATGTCTCGTCAAAATTAACCGAATGACCGAGTTGCGTAATATATGCGAACCGATGATGTCCATTATTAAGTTTATACAGTATCATACACACACACCATATGTGAACTCGTAAGATTAATCTCTCCCGAACAATTAAATATTCATGACGTGATTAATATACCCGTCTTGTATCGATAAGATGAAGTTCTTGGACGATCGCGCTGTATGACGATCCTGATCGTCGCTAACGCGATGCTTCAACGAAGAGGTAAGCTAGTCGAGGTTTACGAGCTGGAAGAGCCTTGTGACGAGGGCCATGGCTTTACGTCGTCGTGTGTCACGCATCGTTACTGCCGCAATGCCGTTATGAGACGTTTACGATAAGATATGTCGCACCTTTCGCCCCTGACAGCCCACAGATTTACCGTCAGTGGTGAGAATATAGCTTAAGGAAGATGGAACGTGATGAGGAAGGGGGCAAGAGGCAGGGATGGAGGGGAAGGGGGCAGAGGGTGCCACGTCATGGTGGCAAGAATGGCGGTGTCTGAAAAGCATCTTTTGCTTGGCTGTCCGAGGAACAATATTATACGCTTAATGACTTTGGCTGTTTCGTAAAATTATGTCTCGTCAAAATTAACCGAATGACCGAGTTGCGTAATATATGCGAACCGATGATGTCCATTATTAAGTTTATACAGTATCATACACACACACACACACCATATGTGAACTCGTAAGATTAATCTCTCCCAAACAATTAAATATTCATGACGTGATTAATATACCCGTCTTGTATCGATAGCTTACTCGATACATAACTTTGACGATAACAGTGACAACAATAATCATCTTTGATCGAACATCGATACGTGGCAAACTGTCAAATGGCTCTTAATTTAAAATTACGAATGCAAAAATAAACTTGTTGAATCATGAACGTTAATCCTTTTATTTCTTTAAAAAAAGAAACATTGTAAGTACTAGATAACCGGTCTGCCCGAGAGTCATTCTTGGTCACGTCATCGGAATACAACGAAACAAAACGCGTAGAGTGTAATTACCGGACTGAATGGGCAATTTATGCCTGCATACATTGTAGATAAGTGTCGTCCCATGTATATAATTGCACGGAGATCTACAAATTATATGTATAACCGTATGTCTCAGGGACAATCTTCTCCGGTTACATTGTAATTACGAAGTTTCGTCTTCGTGATCCGAAAATCCTTGAATACGTGACATGGATTATCCTTAAGCGAAAATCGAGACTTGTGACTCGCGATAATACATACGACGAAATGTTTGACAAGAGATATCATTATGATATACGATTTGTAAACGTAACGTTTTATGCACGCACGATCAATTGTTATTCATTTTTCATCTTTTTTTTTTTCTATCGAGTTACGCTATTCTTTCCGACAATATTGTTCTTTTCAATGATAAAAATCATTTAGTTTATATCGTCTAACAGGCAGCACAACAAGAACGAAGACGCTCCGATGGCGGTTTCGACAGAGGCTAAAGGCCATTGCTTGTTTAGGACCAGAAACGTGTATTAATTTCAGCTTTTCCGTGGCGTACTCATTCGGCGATCGTCAGGTTTCCCTGCTCTTACCGAAAACGCTAATGGGAAACGTATACAGATTGGGAGGACACTTAGCGGACTTAGCGCTCGCGGCTACTTTATTTACGCCGATGTCGACCGCGACGGCAACGACAAGCCTATGCATACAGTAGCACTCGATGCTAACCGACTGTGCAAACATTGCCCGAGAGCAGCTCATGTTTGTGGACGGTCCCGCTGCTCTTCGCGATTGCGGTTGGTCCCTGCTAAACTGACGTCATGATGCTCATGTCAGTCGAAATGTCGGTGCTACTGTACGGTCTGTTTGCAGAAACAACTTTAACCGTTTGACACTTTCGGAAAGATCCCCGATTGGTTGGCATCTACGGTAGGCAAATATTCTTTTAGTGGAAATAACGACGCTCAATTTGACCCTTTCGGAATCCCCAGAATTCCTGCTCGCTACCTTACACGAAAATAATATAAAACAAAGCCCAGAAAAAGCTATCAACTATTCGTTCGTCTAATGTATTTTTCTTCCGAACATTCAAAATTTCGAAATATGTCAACAAAAATTTTATTGCAAAATGAATCAATATTGCATCAAAAAATAGTATAATGACATGAAATTAAATTCCCTTATATCAGATTAAATATATTGTCACAAATCGCGGTTGAAAATTTCCGTATTATTCCGATCAATTCGGACGCCAAAATCGACCGTGACTTCTAAGCCGCCGATCCCGAGTAGTGATATTTATCATGATCCACGATGTCACACTCCGTCCATCAAAATCCCTTGCGTGCCGGTATTGTCGAACGATTGCGGAATCGCTCCAATAAATTCAGGACGGATACACAATGTCCCTTTATATAAACGACGTACAAAGATACTTTCGCATCCCCCTCCGAGTAGGGTCACGCCTGTATTCGGCACTCAAATATTTCATGTTGACACTTTCGACATTAACTCTATTCGTCAGGGACTTGTGCCTATCCACGGTAGCGCCGTATTCATCCGCGTGACACGTCATGCACGCTCCTCGGCCTTTTCTTTTCCTTACAACACTATGACGGGACAGCTGTTTGCATCCCGTGCCCCGCGTCCCGAGTCATTATATACAGACTGCATGTGTTTCGTTGCCTTTGTGACCCGAAACGTTCTGTTTGGACAAGCCTCGTTTCCGGATGTCCACCGCGAATTTTCCGCCGTTACGAGGACATTTCACCGACCCGCAGGTGTGTCTTTCTGATCATTTTGCCACAGGTGCGCCGCTTACGCATTGTTTTTTTACACAAGATACAAATACCGCAACTCTAGCAGATTTTTGTTTCGTGGCTAAAAAACGCTCCCTTTGAAAATTCCACCGCGCTCTACGACGTTGTTATACTGCATAGTACTAATAAAAAAGTAAACGCTCTCAATCTCAAAAAGATGTTAAATGTAGACGGAAATACTCTGTGTTTAGTTAAAATTTTACGATAGATAAAAATATTATAATATCTTTATATAAATTGTATGCGTCGAAAATAGTTTTATATCATACTCGACTCACGATAACAATAAATTATTAATATGATAAATATAAAATTCATATTTTATGACGCGCGCGCATGTCACATATACGTTAGAATTTTTTACTCGAAGTATATTTTATAACTTTCATATTTACTGTTTTTTTTTGTGTAAATTAAAATGCATTAAATTTAGTTTGCCACATGTATGCAAATGTGACAACAAAGTGCTAGATTTTTTTCCTCAGATAAGCTTTCTCAATATTCTTATCGACGTTATCGAGATGACATCGGGATCACAACATATTATCCTTCGGAGGATAGCAGAAGGCACGAGGCGCGTGAGACGTTCGAATAGCGAACCCTCGCTACCGCAAATCATTCGTATCCCCGCCTCGCACCGGAACCGGCTAACAGTTTTGTAAAAAGCTTTTGTGAGTTCACCACGCTCGTAACTTCAACTTTGTCGCCGACGGTGTTTCCATCGTGGGACAGGAGACGACCAGACCTGTACGCCAGTACTAGTGCGGCAGAGGGATTACAGCCGAGCACAAAGGGGTCGGTCGGCGACGACGGATCTGCGGGGAAACGTAGAAAGGATAGAAGGAGATAAAGCGGGAAGGGTGAGGTGTCTCTTTCTCTCTCTTACTCTTTCTCTTTCTCTCTGAAATTACAGCCTCGTAACTCCCGGTAAGCGGGAAAGAGCGTATGTGACAGCGGGCGGACAGGCGCGCATGGTTTTCCGGAAGTTTTATAGCCATCAAGGGGGGTGTTCCAGGGGTGTTTCGGACCGAGCTACCCGGCCGTTGCCTTACGCGGTTTACGCCGTTACATGGTTCCCGCATTCTCGTAAACAACCAACCAGACGTGCTTATCGTGTTCTCGCGACGCGCATCGACTCGGCGCCTCATTTTGACATATCAATTCGCATAACGTTCCGAAGATTCGACAATAACGCAGTCGGCGTTAAAAGTGTCCCCTAAAAACTATCTCTCTCACTCGACTTTTACATGTATACCCGAATTATTAACGGTAATCTTATTAATATATCCTACATATCGAGGTTTGTATAATCAGTAATCAAAAATTTTGGAATTGTAAAAAGATAATCTCTTGAATCTCTTTTTTATATATAATATTTGTTAATTTTATCATATTTGTTTTTGATCGGTTTTTATCGTCTTAATGTTTAAATTTATCAAACGTTTGTCTCACAAGAACAAATTCCAATCAGACCACAAGATTTTTTATTTGTTCAGTCTTTCATTTGAAAAGTAGGAATAACCTTGTAAAAATGGAACTTTGCAAACTTATATAAAATAATTTACTGTGGAATGCTCGCGTGACACAAGTTATACTGAATGCTTGCGTGCACTATAATTATATAGTTCATTTAATTATGCTATAAATCTTACAATCGCGATGCACAAATTATTTCAATGCACGTTTACAGCTCTCGCGATAATATAATAAAAACAACTCTCTTTCTCAACGTTGCGTACAGAATTTTTATGACATCTATATTACGAATTCATATCTAATCGTTAGAATTATTGACTTAATGTATACTTTTTTGCATTGAAAAATGATAAATATCCTGTATATTTCAATAATTTAAAGATATCTGGAAATTTTTAACTATACTTTTATTTAAAATCTCTCATATATTCTTAATCAACTTTCTTTAAATAAACTCTTACAATTTTCACTATCTTAAAATGAATAAAACAACCGTTAAGGAAAATGTTATGACACATAAAATGATAATGTATTAGATAATACTCAGGGCATGTCTGAGAATTTATTAGCAATCAGTAGATGTCAATACTATCGATCGGGATGTATTTTCAAAGTACTTCAAGAAGAGTTGCAGCATCGTCTTACAAGTCACCGCTTAATAGCTTCCGCGTTGTCGTAAACTGTCAAGCCGATATATTTATAGAGTTGCGTGATACATAACTACAGTATCGTCAAGTAAGAATCCAGTATAAATACGATAACGCTAAGATAAGCAGACACATTAAGCGTTGAGAGAGCGATACGAGTATATTAATATAAAAATGTCGCATCGTGTCTCTTTTTCATAATTTCTTTTTTAAAAACCTCGTTATCGATAAAAAATTGCACGTTTACAGCTCTCGCGATAATATAATAAAAACAACTCTCTTTCTCAACGTTGCGTACAGAATTTTTGATATCTATATTACGAATTCATATCTAATCGTTAGAATTATTGACTTAATGTATACTTTTTTGCATTGAAAAATGATAAATATCCTGTATATTTCAATAATTTAAAGATATCTGGAAATTTTTAACTATACTTTTATTTAAAATCTCTCATATATTCTTAATCAACTTTCTTTAAATAAACTCTTACAATTTTCACTATCTTAAAATGAATAAAACAACCGTTAAGGAAAATGTTATGACACATAAAATGATAATGTATTAGATAATACTCAGGGCATGTCTGAGAATTTATTAGCAATCAGTAGATGTCAATACTATCGATCGGGATGTATTTTCAAAGTACTTCAAGAAGAGTTGCAGCATCGTCTTACAAGTCACCGCTTAATAGCTTCCGCGTTGTCGTAAACTGTCAAGCCGATATATTTATAGAGTTGCGTGATACATAACTACAGTATCGTCAAGTAAGAATCCAGTATAAATACGATAACGCTAAGATAAGCAGACACATTAAGCGTTGAGAGAGCGATACGAGTATATTAATATAAAAATGTCGCATCGTGTCTCTTTTTCATATAATTTCTTTTTTAAAAACCTCGTTATCGATAAAAAATCATTTTAGCAGTAAACACACATATCTTGATTCTAAATATTATTCGATCAATTAAAAATTACTGTTTATTTTTGTCAAAGCGATAAATTTAAAAAAATAAAATTTTACGATTAATGAAATGACATTTTACCAAGGAAATGTCAAAAAGGTTGCGTTACGGAAATGGAAAGCGGGGACGAATCTAGGCGGTGAAATGCGCCACACCGCGTTTACCGCATCGTCGACGTCAATCAATCAATATACCCGGTAGTAGTGGCTGCCCACGTGATACAGTAAGGGGGATCGAGATGGATATTGGATTGCAAGATGAAAGCTGCTCGTTAAATTAGTTTCTAATCTGTCTGATCTCTGAAAGCGCCGAGTCCCGGGCTTCATTCTCGTACGTCTAATCATTAATCTCTGCCAGCAGATGTGCCGCCGTCATTGATTTAAATCACCGGCGCGTTGGTTAACCCTTCCTAATCTAGTCTGCCTGTCTGGATCGGCCTGATGCCCGATCGGATCGCCGGTAGAATGTAACGAGATAACATATACTTGCAAATACATACGCAAAAGTCGAAGCAACGTGTTCCGCGTTCCGAACCGTCTTGGAAAGGAAACAAAAAAAGAAAATCCGACTCTTAACTTCGACGCCGTAAATTTCTTTTTTCCTTTTTACTCGGAAAACTTGACTGGGTCGTCGATATAGTTCGAAGGAACAAGTCTGCGGAGAGTGCACATGTAAAAATGTAAGATAACAATTGTGACAAACATATATATATATATATTGCATTGAAATAATAAAAAACACATTTCTTTAAATCAATCTCTTTGTGATTCGTGTAACGAGCAAAATCCAAAAAATATTTTATATATAAATAAATCTTGCCTATAAATTTACATTTTCTCGTATAACTTTTCAAAATGGCAAACTTTAAATAATATTTTATATTTTATACGAATCAAGTCTTTTACAAATCTGTCCCACCCAAATCATACTTGAATTATTTTTTAATATAAAGATCAAATGAGCAAATAATCAAGTAATTCTCGAAATGAAGAACGAGAAAGACGCGAACACCGCCCTTGTCCCTCTCTGTGTCTCGTTTTCGCGGTGTCCCGTAGGATGACAGCGGGAAGAGAGAAGCCCGGATGATATCTGCCGACGAAAATTTCGGTACACGCTCTTTGCGGGGCCGTCCGCGGGCTCGTGAGAGCGCAGCCGGAGACAGTAAATCAAGCCCGGCGTAGAGTGAACTCTCGGCGGTGGCAAACAATGCGCGGCGTGACGAAGGCATTGTCGAGTTTACGCCCGGCGGGGTGCTGCTGCTCTCCGGCTAACATCCAGAGCTCAGTTCACTCACCATTATGGAACGGGCACGATGGGGCGATGGGTGGGGGGGAAGGGGAGCCCCATCAATTACATGGGAAATTGCGCTCGCATTATTTATCTGCGTATACACCGACACGAGCCGCGCGCACTAGGCCACGCCGCGCCGCGTCGCGCCTCTCCTCTCCGCGCCACTCCGCTCCGTTCCGCGCCACGCCACTCCGCGCCACGCCGCATCGCACCATGCCCTGTCGCAGTTCTCCGCAGCGGTTATCGATAGCCTGACAAAGAGGACATAAATAACACCTTTTGCGCTAGTACACGTTCTGTATGCTCATATCGGTACGGACGCGTATATAGCTGCCCCGTTATTCGCGCATCAGACGGATGATTCTTAGCAAAGCGGCGATCCATTATCTGGCGCGCACCGCCCTCTTAGCGTAGAGCGTCTTGCCATTAAATCGAGGAAGCGGAGAAACGCGATGTTATTGGCTCGCAAATTATCGCCGATAATTATTGCTGTTTATAACGTCATTTTGAGAATAAACAAATTTTTGAAACCGGTATAATAAAACATCGCATTAATTATTTATTGCAACATCTCACCGTCTCTTTATCTCTCGAAAACTTAACTCTAAGTTTTTGCCGTAAATTTGAAACTTGTTTCATTTCAACGAGAAATAGTTGGATATTCATGCTCGATTATTTAATACGCGCGAAGCTTTAAATTTTCGTCGTATTTACAAGTTGCCGAATTTTACCCTCTTGTCAGTCGATACCAGTAGCAACGGCACTTAAACGCTTTTACCAGAAATCATGTAGCATGGAAATATCGTGCGACTAACGCGACGCTTTATATGTCCGCCAATACATAATGTATGGATACGTACGTACGTGAATAGGATGACAAACTTAACCTCCGAGCGCAAAGGAGTAGGATATACGGTAGAAGCTGCGACATCGGTGGAAAAGTCCGAGAGGGTGGTAGAGGGCGGAGGGAGGAATGAGATGGAAAAGTGAGTGAAATAGAGGGTTCGATCGACTCTTGGATATCCGGTATAATTGGGTGCATTAATAGTGCGCATTTATATATATATATGTAATAATCAAATTTCTCTGTAATGTTTCAACGCATATATATTTACATAATTAATTGTATAGTTTAATTACTTTGTCATCTCTTGCAAAGAATATAAAAAATCGATGATATATATATATATCTATGCCTTGTGAAGACAGACGTGTAGCACATAAATATAGTCGATTGTATAACGATAAAACATCCGGCGATTCTTCAAAGCACTAAAGCTTTGTATAAAATAATTTGTTTTATTTTTCCGTACTTAACAACCCTGTCGGTATTTTTAGAAAGCGGCACTTGTGAACGCAAAAAAGTCGGCTCGAGAGTGAAAAAAAAAAGATCCGAGGGATTACGGTAGAAGTCACGTAATGCGTGAACAAAAGGAAGGCGTATGTCACGAGGGGTATAAATTAGTCGCGACAATCAAAAGCCGGCGGGTGGCATTAACGGATTAAAATATTACGTTCGAACGTTCCCGTTAACTTTCACGAGCGCAATTAATATATAGCCTCGCGTTGCCGTAATGGCCTGTTGCAATTCACGGCATTAATATCTGTCGGCGTCGCGCCATTAGTACCGACCGGCCGTGAGCGGCCGGATTAGTGTTGCATGATCGTTGCATTTTAATTATGGCGGAACATCTGTTCGGTGGACGTATCGGCCGAAGAGAAATATCGCTCCTCTATACGTTAATTATACCGAGTGCATCATCGTGACCGCCTCCGAGTCGGGAGATGCGCGAAGGCGCCGATATTAAATTCCCGCACTTACACGCTAATGACGTCTGTATCGGCCAATTGCATATTGATTATATCCTCCGGTGTATCTCGTTCTCGAAAAGAAAAATAGGAAAAAAAACAATCCGCGCGGATAATTATCAAAGACATTTCGTGTTGACGCGTCGTATTTCAGATTCTTGAGAATTATAACGCACGCGCGTATCGACGTTTCTTTCAATTAATCGGTCAATTTTTATCGCGAAATAAA
Organism: Formica exsecta; assembly: GCF_003651465.1. Lineage (NCBI taxonomy): Eukaryota > Metazoa > Arthropoda > Insecta > Hymenoptera > Formicidae > Formica > Formica exsecta. The sequence goes on along the minus strand of NW_021849297.1, from coordinate 4,478,958 downwards.
GAGATTATTTCACTACAATTTTATAAATATTCGAAAATTATTATGCCTCATCAGATTTATTATTGCTACCAGGAATAATTCAGTTTCGATGTATAGAGACAGATTGTATTAGACGAAATCTGGAAATATATGTAGCTTGCCTAAAAATATTCTCGATAATCAAATCAAGCATTCTGGCGGATAAGTGTGTCCGACGCACCCTTTATTCACGTCACTTCTCATTCGGCGAGAGAGTGACGTGGCGTTATAGATTGCGGTTTGCGCGTCATTAATTGGACTTGCACCTTCACCCAGACGCGACACGCGCCAAGTTTCGAGAATTGTCGGATTGAATAATGCAGCGTAACTGTTGATCGATAATCACTGATATTTTGCATTCGAAATGAAATCGATCACACTCGAAACCGACAATAATTACAATATCGCGCATAGATATGAAAAAGTCTGTATATTAATAAATGTTAATACAATCTATTTGATTTTCTAAATCAAAATAAAATATAGCGTAAAATTATTTTGCTGAAAAATACAAATTACTTGTTTTAATAAAGTTATATTGTTAAATTATATAGTTTAGTTTTAAAAAGATAATGAATTTATACATACTTATGAAATACACATGGTACGTTTAATTTGCATCGTGCGTGTTGTTTTAGGTAAAAATGTGGATATTGCGCGCGATCCACATATTATATATATA